>NC_055681.1:980000-1070000 GCF_017976325.1 Chelmon rostratus | reverse complement strand
CATTTACTCCCCCAGACAACTTTGGTGGCATTTGGAGTCGTTTTGAAGAAATTAGCCCCAGAGGAGCGGCGCGTATATCCGTATAATGTGAGTACTCGGGGCATCCATGCGCAGCCTCTATATAACGCATAATCTGCTGCGAAACTCGTTCATATTAAATATTTTGTTCTGATATGCTGGTGCTATTCCCCTCTGAGCCGGCGGTCGGCTAGTTTAGCTGTAGTTTGGCACAGCTGTGGTTCGTTATTGCGTATGCAGAGTTAGCCGTGTTGTGGCTGGCTGCTCGCGGCGCCCGGCGTTCGGTAATGACATCATCCACGTCAGAGGTAGTTGTCTAGAGACGCCGGATGTTGATAACATGCCACCACGGGCTCAGAGGGGAATAGCACCAGCATATCAGAACTAAATATTGGAATATGAACGAGTTTCTGCAGATTATGCATTATATAGAGGCTGCGCATGGATGCCCCGAGTACTCGCATTATACGGATATACGCGCCGCTCCTCTGGGGCTAATTTCTTCAAAACGACTCCAAATGCCACCAAAGTTGTCTGGGGGAGTAAATGGTCGTATTTAATGCTACAAATAAGGTCCAGGTTGTAAAAAACAGAAGTTATCCTTTAACTGTAAAAATAAGAAGCAGAGGATCTGATAAAGAAAAGAATCATCAGCTGCTGATGGGGTTGATGCTGCATTAAAACTGAAGTCACTTGTTTTATTTTTTGATTCCTCGGTGCATGTATGTAACATTTAACACGCTCAGAGGTTTTTAATGGAGACAAACATGCTCACAGTCCTCACTAATCTGAAACTGGTACCAAAACTCCAAAATCAACACATGAACATGGAGTCGGCTCCCCTTCCTCTCTAATTGGGCTAGCTGCTGGCGGTCGTGGAGTTAAATTAATTGGGCGATAAATCATTTATCGGTGAACAAGGCGAGGCCTTCGGGGGCTCCCGAGCATCTGCTGTACGCCTCGAACACACGAAGGACGAACACGGCTCAGAAAAATCAAAGAATCCGGCCGACGCTCCTAACTCAGCGGTCAGGTCTGCCTCCGTCCTCTGGGACCTCCGTCCAGCGCCACGCCTTACACAAGCGATCGATGGAGCAGGAAGTGACATCAGCCACCCTGGGGAACTGCAGAGAGACGGATGGTGGTGTCTTTGCTCCTCTGTAACACGATCTCCTCCATGTTTAATGGGCATTATCAGTGCTCCGTCCTGTGGCCGCTGTCAGTGGTTTATAATGTGAGCAGTCTGCTTCATGCCAACGAGACATAAAAATGTGAGCGCATTGTTAAGGAGCGGGCAGGAAGCCAGCGAGCCCGCGGCCTATTTTTATACCTGCATGAGATCTGGACCCGGCCGGGCTATTGTTTTGGTCAGGTCAGTGTCTGCGGCTTCCCTTCATGTTAAAGAGGCTGGAAAAAGGGAAGAGGCCGGCTGCAGCTGGACGCCACAGCTGCAGAGACGCCGACGCTGATCCAGGTCCAGCTTCCTGACGGTGGACGCACAGAGAGGCTAAAAACCATCCAGTCCAGGTCCACCTATCAGTCCCTCCAGGTCTCTGACTGGGTTTAAACAGAGATTTGTTCCATGTTTTTTCAAGACGATTTGAAAATGAAGAAATATTTGATATGATGGATTATATGCATGTAGAGTTTAGGTTAAAACAATCCACAAAATGCCTTTATGACTATTTGACAGAAGTCAAAGCTGATCATTGGTTCATTACAGACCGTGAACTGAACTCATCAGTGAAGCCTGAGAGGTTTCACTGTCCTTATTCTCAACAACATCATCATCAGTGAATAACACAGCAGCGACTGTGTTATACCTCCTTCCTCAATTCAGGAGACACAAACAACCAGACGATTGATTGATTGATTGATGATGTATGAGCGGTCTTCAGTCGTGTGTCCATTGTTTCCACCTCTCAGCCGTCCACAGCAGGACTCTGACTCTCAGCTTTGTGAACTTCCTCTGTCACAGTTTAATGAATCAGTCGCTTTCAGGCCTGCTGACAACACATACACTACGACTGATTAGCTCTTCATGCTAAGAGTAAAACGAGCGCGGGGATGTTTCTGTTTTTCAAATTTTACCAACAACCTTTTCTAAAGTGATATTTTCAAATGTGCAGAAAAATACAGCTACAAACGCACAAATAATGACTTGATAGATCATTTAGTGTAGTGGACGTCACAAAACAGTGAAAAATGTGTTTAGTCTAAAACCTTGATGACATGTAAGAGAAAATCCTCGCAGTGAGAAGCTGCACACAGACAGTTTGGCTTTTGGCTTCATATGTGACTTAATAAATTAAACTGGAAAAAGGTATGATTGCATAGAAATGATGTCGTTAAAGAATATATTATCCATAAATGTGCAAATCCGAAGCAGCACCGACATCGCAGAGACTTCACTTTGGTCCCTGCAGGTGTTTTCAGCAGCTGGACTCGCTCCAAACTGCCTTCATACAGGAAAACAGGTGTTGGAGCAGGCCAGAGGCCCTGAGATCTGAGTGCTACGACTCCCTGCGTTTGAGGGTTTCTGGCGGTTTCTTCATTTGCGGATTGGAAAGAGGATCACTGAGACGTCCCAGAGTCTGTTCGCAGGTAAAGCTGGGGGGTTTCACAGCATCAGCCTCGACTGACATCATGAAAAAAGACCATCTTCAAACTTTTTCACCCAGCAAACGGCATATATTCTGCTGTTTCAGGCATCACGTGCTGACTGACGGGTTCAGGTGTGAGCGGAGTGTCAGATCAGATCAGGACAGAGAGGAGAAAAAAAGGCTGCATTTGATCTTCTCTCTCGCTTTGCTCGCACAGCCAGCGTCAGTGCGACTCGACCATTTAGCAGAAGACGCTCCGATACGTCTCAGGCCCTCAGGATGACATTTTAAGGCTGATTGGAAGATCAAAGAGCAGACTGGGAGGGGGGGGGGCTCTTCACGAGCTCCAGGATCTTAGCTAATTTACACATCTGAACGAGTGTGTCGCCCTGCTGAAGAGACAGAAAGCGTGTTTTGGCGTGAACACAATGAGGAAACGTCTGAGTATGAACTGTGGTTTAGTTCCCCGTCACAGTCCCGTGCTTCATCTCTGGAGAACTGAACAGCTCCTCTGGAAACCGGATCAAACAGCAGCACCGTGCTGAAGTCTGGTGAGGACGGCGACAGAGGCAGAATAACTGCCCCGCTCAGATCAATAAGAAGACTCATGGTGAACTTCATGGGCTCAATGTTAAGACCTGGTCCAGTTTTCCTCCCACATGCCCTGCACTGTCCCTCTTTCTGTCCTCAGTCAGTGACTTTGATTTCTGCTGAGTCACACAAAGAAATTCCTGTTTGTGCTGCGCAGCCAGCAGGAACCTGAAGGCCGCAGTTTAAAGGCTTCACCTCCAGCACCTTCAGCAGGGGGGGGTCATCTAGGCACGCACCAAAGCATCAGACACCACAACTGAATGTGAGACTGGAGGAAAACTCCGAAAACAGACTTTCATCTTCAATCATCTGACGGTACGACGGCTCCTTCCGCCTGTTGAATCCACCTGGGCGGTGACATCACGCAGGTGGAGGCCGGAGAGGAGCAGCTCGACCCCAGCTGTCAGCTCCGGTCTCCTGCAGGAGGAAACGAAGCCATCGGGCTCTGCTCCTCAGAAACCGGACAGACAGGTAAAACCTCTGTGGACGGTGGACTCAGCTTTCTGCCAAGTCAGCGGGAAAGGTGTGAAACATCGGCAGCCTCTGGAAAAACAGGTGAGCGGCTGCAGGTGATCCCAGGGGATCTGGTGATCTCTTCAAGACACTTTTCGAGACACTTTTCTAATTAATTATGCTAGCAGTGCTTAATTAATGGCAATAATTGAAGCCATAAGATGACTCAATAATAGAATATGCACTCAAATAATGTAGTTAAAAATATCACAAGTGACAATTGACTCGAGTGACATCACTCGAGGACGTTGATCAGACATTAAAGGCTTCATACTGCTCTCGAACATGTGCAGTCCGACTCCCCAACACCTGGAAACACACTGAGAACTGGTTTACAGGATGAAGGAGGATTCTTGAGTCGTCAGTCCAACACATGCAAATTTCTGAACAGTGTGAGAAGACATGCTGTCTTCGGCGGAGACGTGTGTGGGTTGTGTTAAACTGTCGCCTGTAACCGGAGGAAGCTGCACTGCAGAGCTGAAGCTCAGGGCTTTTCAGTCACCGGACACGGACTGAATTTTGCTCGACCGTGACTCACCGTGAACCGCGACCTCGAACTGTGACGCGCAGGAAGCGGAAACGCTCGAGGTCACGAGCGACCAAAAGACACGGAAACGCCGAGACGCCTCCGTCCTCGCCGGACAGACGATGATGGGAGAAAACGACGGGCGCGGAGAGATACAGATCAGCCAATCAGCAGCGAGATGCCGAACCAAATTTAGCAGCAAAGCCTGGAGCTCTGCATTATTCAGGCACAATGACCCATTAAAAACTGTTTTTGAGAATGAAGACGAGGAGGGAGGCAGAGGAGACGAAGGCAGGGTCTGACCAGCAGATCAGCAGCCTGATAATATCGCCTGATATTGATTATCATCATCAAGTAAATGCTGAATTACCTTTATTATCTGTTCATCTATCAGGTCCTGCAGTGAGCTGTGAGCTTCTCTGAGGTTTCATTCATGTGCAGCTCAGCAACAACACAAAATAAATCACTTCAAACAGAAATCCACTTTGCCATGTGTTACCGATCATTTTCATTATTGATTAATAATTTCATTATTGTTTTGTTTGACCGACGGGACAAAAGCCAACGATGATCCGTTTACTTGACCGTAGGACACAGAGGCTGGAGCGAGGGGACGTCGGCATTACGGGACCAAAACGTTCAATCATCAAAACGTGAATTTCCTGTTCGCCGACCAATCACTGCAGCTCTCGTCCATGTGGTTTCGGTGCAGCCACGTAGATCCATGAATACGTGCGTCTGCTGCAGACTGTATATGTTCTGTAACAATGCATCCTGTCATTACGCACAGCTGGAGCTATTTATAGCCCCTGCAGCAGCGGTAGGCAAACAGCAGCCTCGTCAGGCCCGCCAACAAAAACATCTGGCTCCCCGAAATCTTCCCTGCACTCGTATTTCTACGTGATTTTTTTCAGAAATCTGCTGCAGACAACAACACAAAGCTCCTGAACGCAGCCCGGTGTTTGCTAATGCAGCTTCAACGTGGAGAGAGACATGCAAACCACCGAGGCTCGTTCTGCATCAGGTTACAAGACAAATCACACAAACAAATCTGTGAAACCTTCCACAGATTCAGCCTGGTTCAACAAATGTCTAAGATAAGATAAGATAAGATAAGATAACTAAAAGAGCTAAACACCTGTGAAACTCAGGTCTGACTCTGGTCTATAACTGCTGATCCTGGACTACAGCGGGAACCATCAAGAGGTTAACGAATGTAGACTACAGAGCTCATAATGAAGCAGATGTCACCATAAAACACATGGAACTGGTCCTGGACTGTGGATCAAACCAGTCTGGACACTGGGGGGGTTGGGGGGTCACTGATCATGGGGGTTCAGCAGACGTGTGTGTGTGTGTGTGTGTGTCCATATGCTGAAGAAGCTCCAAACAGAGGGATTAGAGACGAACACGGGCGTCTCAGCAGGGCGTCCGGGGCGACACAGATTAGACAGAGCGGGACATCAGCCAAACACCGTCCAAAAATCTGTTAGTGGAAAACAACCTCCATCGAACCACCATCAGCACCTTGTAGCCTGCTTCTCATTGGACGAGCGCGGCGCTACATGAAAGCTGGAGTATTGTCAGAGAGGCATTAAAAGCGGCGTTTATGCTCTGCACAAGCAAAACGTGGAACTGACGTGTCAGTGAACGCAGCTCAGGATCCGTTTTCTGAATCCGTCTGCTCTGCCAGCTGAAATCACGCCGGCACGCCGCAGCTAACGTGGACAGCTAATTGTGTTAGCAGAACGAGGGTTTGAAAGTCCGCATCGCAGCTCTGAACCTCTTCCAGCCTGTGAGCGTAACGCTGGTGTCAGACCAGTGTCTTCACAGCTTTACATTCTCACCTCAGCTCACCAGATTCCTGACGGACATGATCAATAAGTCAGTTTTCGTACATGTGCAGCTCTGCTGGCTGCACTTCTCTGTGACGTTTCCTCTGCATCTGAACAGTGAGGCTGCGATTAAAGGACCGTTAGCATGCTGGCAGGACTCGATCATTTCTACTGTAAATTAATAGTCGATCATTTTGGACATTCACTTTCTTTCTGAGAGAGAGAAGATCAATACTTCATGTCTGTAGGTGCAGAATACTGAGCCACGCTGTTGGCAGAATATAAAGCATTAAGCCAGGCTAAGAGCAGTGAGAGTTGAGTTAAAGTACATTCAGTTTGTGCACCATTCATAATTATCAAGGATGAGACGACATAAATATAATAATAATAATCTGTAAATAATCTGTATATTAATAACTTCAGGATCTTATTGATCAAATCATCTTTATGTTAAAGGCGTTTCAATAGAGTCATTTTTACAATTGCACCAGTTTTTGTTTCTAGAAATATTCAATATTTTATATCAGCAACAGGTATCTGAGGTGTGTACGTTACCGTGGTTACATACAGAGGAAGTGACGACTGCGTTGGCGGTGCTGTACGGTGTAGGCCGAGTGAACATGGAGGACTGTTTCTGTGTTCAGTACAGAGCTGCAGTCAGGACATGGTTAGCCTAGCTTAGCATAGAGACTTAAAGCAGGGGGAAACAGCTAGCCTGGCAGAACACACTGATAAACTCCACTGAAGTTCAGTGGCTAACTCTTTTGTTTGTTTCATTTGCACACAAGCAGAAATGTGAAAACATGACTTTTTAGTGTTTCTCGACACCTGAAAACATCGACAAACAAAGACGAGATATTTACACTCAACCTGAAACAATCTGGATAATTGATTAATTGATTAACTGTTGTGAATGATTTTGATTGGACAGAAAAGAACCTCTGAAGACGTCATCTCTGACTCTTTGAACATGCAGTCTGGCATTTTTAAACACTGTTCACAGTTTATAGACAAAAAGGATTAATTGATTAATTAAAAAATCTACAGATCAATGGTCGTGTGTGGAGCTACAACAATTAGTTTCATCAATCAGTCGATCGTCAGTCGATCAACTACTTTGATAACTGCAGATATGCTGTTATTTTAAACTGAATACTTTTGATGTTTTTTATGTGTCGCCATGATATCTGATTTTGTTGCGTGATCTTGAACACATCACTGAACAGCAGTGAAACAGCGAGGCCTGGCAGCCCCGAGGCAGCTCTGAACTGTGATTACAGGACTTTAAGTGCCGCTGACGGTGCTCGGCTGCATCGTGCGTCTGTTGCATCATCGTTCACGAAGAATAAAAACTCTTCTGGCTTCTACTTCCTCACAGAGCCACCTCGAACAAAGACGGGATCCGAGTGAGGAGCTGAGAGGCCGACAAAGGTCAGCAACAGATAAAAACATCAAAGGACGAACGCATGGCGAATGCAAAACGCTGCTGCATTCAAGTGCAGTCATGTGTTTGTCTAACACACACACACACACACTTCCCTAATGGGACCCTGGAGGTAGGCAGGAGCAGGGGGGGTTTCTACCCAGAGCTCCTTGCAGCGATGGAGTCTGCGTGGCGGTGCAGGTGTGGCGGTTCGCTGGGAGGCGCTGAGGTTTAAAGACCTTTAACACAGCTGATGAAGTCAGAATGAACTCCAGAAAGGAGTATGTCTGACTGATCAGCTGATCACTGAAAGTAAAAAGCGTCATTGAGAAGTCCACCTGTGCTCATGGGTCGGTTCATTTAAAACATGCACGTGGCAGCTGAAGGAGCTTTTAACCACACACGGCACACTTCTGTCCAGACCTTCAGCTCACAGCAGCGCAGCAGAAACACACCTCTGAGCTGGTTTTACCCTCAACTACCTCCAGACGGCAAGAAGTTTGTGACGCGTGTGAATATTACCGATCATGTCCAAACACGCAGCGACGGCAGAAGCTCCACATCTGGTTTTTACTGGATATAAAATCTACTCTTCATGAGAATAATCCTGAATCCGACATCGTCAACTGAATATTAAATATCAGCCTTCTCTGAGTGATTCTGGGAAATAAATTGTGCTTTGACTCTTGCACCTGTGCAGGTGCGTCAAGATAATTAAATAAAGCCAATAAACCATGTTAGCTTTAGTGTTTAGCTCACAGTTCATGCTAGCTTGACACGCTGCACAGACAGAGACCCTGAGGAGGAACATAACAACAACAACACGATCACACATGGCTGCAATGCCCAGCTGTCTGCAGACTTTTGGCCATATAGTGCAGTGTAATAACTACTAATTTATTCCTCATAAAGACAACAGAATCTTCTAGTCGGCCTCCTGATTGATTAGCTAACTAGCTGAAACATATTGACGGTTTTTGCTTTGCCAGGAGACGAGAGGACTGAATGCAGTTCACACACATCACAAAAAACACAAAGATTAAATGATCTTGATGAAAGCCAATGAGCTCCAGCAGGTGTTTCCCTGACAGGTTACCTCCAAACCAGATCAGTGCAGTAAGAGGAAGGTTCAGCACACGCTCAGATGGACCGAGCGGCTCGTTTGACTCGGTGTTTGGCGTCTTAATGCGTGTAAATCCCTCTCTGGCAGCAGTAGGACGAGCCGGCGAGGCGTCCTCTCGGCCCACATCACATCTCTGACATTTCTCCTGCGTCGATATTCCCCCGGCTGCTTCCTGCTCAGACCGATCGATGAGCTCGTCGAGCCGGCCGCATCCTCTGAGTTTAATGAGCATCAGGACCCGCTCGGGGACACTCGTTATCTCGTTAATCTCAAATGCGGTGCACGGACGAGGACCGTGACGCGAGAGAGGAAGTGTGGGAGAAGGTTTCATACCTCCAGCGTGTTAGTTTATTACTTTAATTGCTTGATTTTTAGCTGCTCTTTAGGAAACAATGATCATTGTCTTTCACAGACAAATCTCTCACGAGCACGGTTCCTGTTTCGATTAAAGAAATGTGTCAAAAAAATGTAAACCAGCGTTCTGCTCCAGGACAGGAACAAGACTACTTTAATCCAGACTTAAATCGCTGCACGTCACCCGTCAACGTAACTACAAAGACATAAATTCCCTCTCACAGAGACATTTTACAGAGCTGTGAAATGAGAGAGGACTCGTCTTTTCTCTGATCTAGCTGCTCCATCAGGTTCAATGTCTTTGTCTTTGTTGGCACTGGGACCAAAACAAAACATCACAGTGACCGAATTCAACCAGAACTGACCCAGAACCCACAGCGAGGCTCTGTGATTGGACGCTTCATCCAGAAATCACTGCTCAGTGACGTTCATGTCCGTCCAGGACCTTCAGTGCCAAACAGCTTCATGAGGAAATGAACACGACTGACTTCTGGAACCCTGGACAACCAAAACACATCCTCCAACTTCACAACTGTGGTTTCCAGGGACCGGCAGCCCCTCTGTTTCCACACCTGACGTCAGTTTCTGTCAGCGGAGCTTCTCTCAGAGGCTCCACCTCTAATCTGACGTCTCAGCACAGATCCATATAACCCACTGCAGGCAGATTAAAGGGAGCAGGAAAAGTTGTGATCTGCAGCTAATCCCAGAGATCCCAGTTAACCTCTTCTCACTGGTGGATGACAACAACGCCGAGCGACCTCTGACCCCGGCGTGGCCGGAGGATCGGCTCCACATGCCGCTGTGTTCCTGAGCCTGAATGACAGAAGACCTGCTGACTGATGGTGAAGAAAGCATGCAGGTAAATATCATGAAGACCTGTGTCAGTCTCCTCAGTCCTCTACTGTCAGAGCCAAGACCGCTCGTCTGTCAGCAACGAGGCCGAGAACTGATCGATCATTGAAAATTATTTAGCTCCAGTTTCTCAAATGTGAATATTTTCAAAAGCAAGTCATTTATCAAGCATGTTTTACTGTCATCTGACATTTAATGGAAGAAAAACTGATATGGTGCTTTCAGGCAGATGTGCTCATGATGCTGCTGAACAGTTTGATACAAATGCAGCGTCATGACTGGACTTCACTGGGGGGGCACAAACACTTTGCAGCGTTTAGCTGCCAGAGTCTGAATCAGCATCTGGCTGCTGGCGGGGGGACTCTGAGGAGAAAGTGCGGAGTCATGACTTCCACCAGGACAGATGTTTGTGTCGAGGTCAGCGGGGGGAGGAAGAGGAACAACCACCGTCACAGCTGAGCGATGCTCCTGATGTCTGATCATGAGATTATCAAACATTCTTCTCGTGCACTCGTCTCATTTACTTCAGATTCCACATTAAGCTCAAATATGAGGGAATTGCTGGTATTGATCGCTGCGTTCCTGACGAAATGTTCATAACTGTCCAAAGTGAATCTGTAAAACATCCTGATCCAACACAATTAACCACCAGGCACACGATCAGTGAGCGCCGCCGCCTCTCCGCCTCCACTGAGCGCGCTCACTGTCCCTCAGCCTGACGATGACTCATGCTTCACCTCGTACATTAGGCCTAATGAAAGAAGGCCTGCAGGAAAACAAACGATTGTACACAACCACTTTGCAGAGAGAGAGGACATTACGTCTGCAGTTGGCCCTAATCTGGTGCAGTCAGCATGGGCGGGGTGGGGGTGGGGATGGGGGGGCTTTATGGACAAAAGGTGCAGAGACCTCAGCATAATTTCTCAAGACAGACTGGCGTGCTGGCAGCGCTGCAGCGGGCAGCGGCCGCTGTTACGCAACGGCTAAAACCCCCGTTTAAAAGCATCCCTGTGACTTCTTATTACTGTTATTAGAGGACGTCAATCAGCCGCGCCGTTACATAACCGCTCTGTGACGGACGATCGGCCCCCGGCTTCAATCTGCCACAACGACGTTGTTCTGACATTATCTGAGCAGCAAGAGGAAACAAAGACACGGACACCTCTGATGGGACACCGCCTCCGATTGGCTGCGTCCATCAGACACAGTCCCACAGGTGATCCTGGAAACCTGCAGACCTTCATCATCACCTGCAGGTCGCCACAGATCACATCACGCGTCTTCACCAGAGCTGCAACGATTCAGCAATTAACTTAATCGCAGGCTGTTTTAATAATCGATTGATTGGTTTGAGTGATTTCTGAAGGAAAAATAGAGTAAAAATCCTCTCAGGTTCTTAAATGTGAGTATTTTCTGCTTTCTTCTTTTAGAGGACACTGACTAAAGACGTCTTCTTGGCTTTGAGAAACACTGATCAACGTTTTTCATCATTTTACAGACCGAAAACAGATCGATAGATGAATCCAGGAGACAATACTCAGCAGTGAAAATAAGTCGAGCTGCAGGCCTGGTCTTTTCATGAACTGTCACAGATGCTGCAGTTTTGTGCACCTGTGCAGCAGCTGGAGCACCTTGACCTGAGGCCACATTCATACGATCAGAGGAACACAGCTGTGCTGCACGCAGAGCTCCAGGCTTTAAAAACAGAGAATAACTGAGAGAAATCATCATCCAGAGCCCAAAGAGATTTACTCCACCAGCCTGCAGCCGACACACAGACCTGATCTGGTGCAATACGTCCTGTATATACTGTCCCAGGTGTGTTCTGATCCGTCCAGGTGACACCTACAACTGAGCAGAAGCCTGGACTGGACAGGTGGTTTGTTCAAAGCACACATGAGCCTGAAATGATAAATCAATAAACCAACACAAAAGAATCAATGACCACTTAGAAAATCAATTCTGTGGGAATCAAGCACAGTAAAGCGTCTCCAGGAGAGGGTTAAATAAAGTTCCATTGAAATAAAAAGTAAATAAACAGCGATCCGACCGGCTCAAGGTGAGAAAAGGTGAACTTTGGCCGGCGGAGACAAAGGAACACAAAGACTGAATGTCAACATGCAGCCAGAGCAGCAGGTGACTCATTGATTTATCTGACAGAGACTGATTCTGAGCTTAAAGCCTGGCTGGAGTTCATTTCACTTCCTGGCAGCGCGGCAGGATGCATTTTCACGACAGGTGGAGCAGCGGGAGCCGAACCTCAAACCTCAGGGGTCTCACTTTATCCCACGTCGTCCCCGAACGAGACGGGAACTGCAAACACTCGAAACGGGAGAACGAGCATTATGAGGGTACGGTCCTGACAAATGAGAGAGGAAACACAGAGCCCGCAGGGCGAACAAACACACGGCGCTGAGGCTAACTAGGTCACACGGTGCGTTCACTGACTGCAGGCCGGACAAAGTGAGACAAAAGCTGCGCGAGACAAAGGCTGAAGTGGAAAAGACGCGTTGGTGTTGGTGGATAAACAGGCGGGAAAGACTAAAGACGGCCTGCTGGACTCGGAGCGTACTGCAGCTGTTCTCCTGATACTGATCATCAGAAAAGTATTGACGATGTATTACAGCTACAAACTGACACCTGATGCCTGATACCTGCTGTCAGTGTTTCTCCTGACAGAGCCTCTCATTGGCCGGCGTGTGCTGCCTCCGTTGATTTTGTTGGTTAGATTGAGACACGAGGAATAAAATAAAAAGCTTCCCAAGGAGATAAAATTCTGAATGTCAGAAGCAGAGATGGACAGACGCCAACCACAAATGTCTGAAATCCACAAACGGGACCCCAGCGGCCCCCCCTGGGTCCATCTGCCCCCCCAGAGCAGTCAAGTTAGAGAAAAAACAGAGTTATATATGATTCTTTGGCTCTGTGAGACAGCTGGAAGTCAGAGAAGTGAGCGGCATGAAAAAGGAAATGATGGCTCTTCTCCTTTCTGGGGGGTTAATTAGCTGCGTTTTACTGCCTTTGAGTCCTGAGTGTGTAAAACGCCGCTCGCTGTTAGACGGCTCTGTGAAGAAGCCTCAAAATGAAGAGCGGCCTGATTTCAGGTTTCTGTCGATGCAGCCGCGGCTCCGAGGCCAGACGCCGAAAATGGGTCAGTGTCACCTGGGTGGCGGGACAGCCGTCCATCCTCACACACACACACCTCACATGCAAACGAGCCCCACGCCGCCGGAGAATACGAGGCGAGATGTGAGTCACGGCGCGGCAAGTAGGCCGAGTCTCACCTGCTCAATAAGACCCAGAACTGGGCCGGTGGGAGCGGCGGGAGGGTGTCTCTCAGGGACGACGGCTCACTTACATAACGACTAAACAAACACGCGGGGAGGACGGCGGCCTCTCCAGCTGAGAGCTTGCGTAACGCGACATGAGCGTGAGCGACACATCCAGATGTGCGCTGAGGGCAAAGGAAGAGGCTGACGGCACGGCGGCTGCTGCTGTTTTGGGTTATTTCCAGCATGGAAGCAGGCTGAATGAGTCACCGAGTGCCAGCGAATTCAGAGAAAATGGAAACGAGCAAAGCGGCAGCGAGTCACTGCTCTGACTATTGTGCTGCACAGCACAGACAGCTGTGCAGCCAGCGACACGCCGCCATACGAACTGATGTCCCTTTGACTCCATGCAGTCTAAAATCCATTTTTTCTCCTCAGATACACTCAATTATTCTCCCTGAAGACAAACCCCTTTCAATTTAGTCTGAATTTTAAGACTGAACATTCAGGAAGAAACAGAAAAGCTGCAGTAATTTCCTTCTCGTCGGTGCACGTCTTGATCTAATGCTGTGAAAGTCTATTTTTAGCAGCACTGCTTGACATTTTCTAGGTGGTGAGGTCAAAAATCCTGTTAGAGAATGCATCAGTGCTGACCTTTAAAGCTGTGTGTAAACAGAGTGGAAGTTTGCACAGTTGAGGATGTTTTTAGATGAAGTTTTGTCACATTTTTGGCCGAGTCTGGCTTGTTTATCGTCTTTTCCTGGTGCAGATCAAACATCACGGGGCTCGGGCTGACAGGACACATCTGTGCAGCACAGCGCAGGTTGTGTACAGCACACAGATGTTCCTAAACAACATCGGCCAACGCACAAACAGAGCAGCTCCCGGTTCAGCTCCAGAAAAGATATTTTCAGAAACAGAGTGACACAAACAAAGACCTCACAGGAACCAGATTCCCTTTAAATTTATACAGTTTTTATCTGATGGCAGCACATCACATGACAACACAATGCAGATCAGAACAGAGCAGCCACTCACAGGTGCATGTGCAGCATTTACAGCAGGAGTCAAACCAGCAGCCCGGGCTGTGGTTCTGCCTTGCTCTAACCAAGGAAATAAAAAACTTGTGATGAAATGAAAGAAGATGTTAAATCACTTCTCTTCCCTTTAATATGTGATTGTGTTGACTTGTTTAACTTACTGACCTCCGTGTTCAGATATTCACACTGTGTGGCAGCCTGTATGGAGAGGCCTGAAGGACAAAACTGCACTCACAGAAACATATTGAGGACTTCTGCGAGCTGACACCGTTTTCTCCACCTGCATCGATCAATAAATCAATACAGAGAGGCGTACTGTTCTACAAATCTCAGAACAGATGCCGGCTATTTGACAGAGATACTCAGTGTGTAAAAAGACGCTGTTAGACAGGTAAGACGCTGCTTTTTATGATATCACGAACATATAAACCTGTTTCACACTCAACTTTAACTGTTTGTCTTAACAATAACCGAGCAGGATATCACTGCTGCTGTCAGCCAGCGTCTAACACACGGTGATTCATCTGTGCAGCATTCAGGATGTAAACCCACGGAGTATAATCCCTGAGTATTAACCGACTCTGTGACAGACTTGAAGGACTCGGACCTGCAGTCCTGGTGCTGCTGCTGCAGCTTCCACAACATTGATTTCATGCTTTAAAGTGCAGAAAACCAATTTCAGCCACCGGAAGAATGAAAGTGACTGCTGACAGTCCTCAGCAGAGGAACCACAACACAGTTTAGGTCTGTCCAGATGTGGAGCGACACCGCCTGCACAGCGGGATGAGCCAGGGTCGTCACCACGTTTATTCTGACACCTTCACACCCACCCACCCAGCCTGCAGCATCCTCCCCCTGTCCTACCTTCAATCGCGATGACATGCTCCCGGATCTGGTTCTGCAGCAGCGGCTCCTCCACCCGCTCCAGCAGCTCGTAGATGGAGTAGATGTTGGGATGGACGGACTCAAACCTCTGGATCTCGGACCGGATGGCGGCCGAGTTGGCCAGGTGCTGCTGGTAGTTCATCACTGCAGCTCGCGTCTGGGCCGCCGAACGAAAACACCTGAGCTTTTCAGGTGGTCAGGCCAGGTGTTGGCGGTGAAGAAGAGGATGATGAAGGAAGGTGAAAGCTGTGACCTCCAGGAGGGCAAAAAGCTCAGAGAAGCCTCAAATCATGCCTTTCTCCTCCGGCTGAGGATGAACTCACCGCATCAGTTAGACGCTACGTACCGTCAGGTACACAATTAATTTAAATCACTGCGAGTCTTTTCTGCCCAAAAAACACAGTTTATCCTCTTCTACATCCCCGGAGCTCCAATGCCAGCGATATTTCCAGCGTTTTCCTTTTAGCGGAGGCGGCCGCAGCGCGGCTACTGGCCGGTGAAGGCAGCTGTTGCCCGGGGCGTCCCGGTTCCTAATTCCGGTGCGGTGACAGATGTGCGGCGGGCTGAGCGACACTTCCCCATATCCGTCCAGGCCGGGGACGGTTAAAGCGACACTTTCTTGAGTTTAGCTCGATTTAAAACACCTTTAAGGGTCACTTACAGTCATAACTGACCAAACGACAAGGATAAAAAACGGCCTTGTTGCTAGGTGGCTAGGCTAGCCGGCTAAAGCTAACTAGCTGTAGCTTCCAAGCCGGGGAAAAGAGGGGAAATTCACCGTTTTTCAGCCGTCAAAGTCCGCTTTACATAACGACTGAGTGGGGAGTTAAAGCCCCGGAGAGGAGACTAAAGCAGCCATTTAAAAACTACAGCGTGAAACAGCAGCTGGTGGCGGCGCGGCAGCTTCAGAAACACTTCGCGGATCGTGGAGGGTAGTTAGGATGCCTGTTCCCGTCCGTCCCTCCGTTGTTTTGTCTCCACTCCGGGACCAGCTGCGCCGAATAACGTCCTCACCCGACACCAAACCTCGAGCGCGGGAGCCCAGCGGAGCTCGAGCGCCTCCAAAATGACTCCAGGTGTTGCAAACCGCACGAGTTTTACAGGTAGGTCCCGCACACGGCGCCCAAACACTCAGCCGTTCCCCCTTCCAGCGCTGCGAGGTCCATCCCGTGCAGACTGGAGCCACAGGATCCCAGCCGGGGACGTCATGACCCTCCGCCGAGTTTCCTCCCCGCGAGCCAAGCGACGCACACTCAACACGGCGAGTTCCGGCGAGGATTTTCAAAATAAAACCTTTATGTTTCTGCCGCATGCTGTTGACCGTGACGAGGACTTCTGAAATCCACAGGACACGAGTACAGATACCCCCAGAATCAACCCCACCACCCCGAGGAAATCAGACTCTCATCATTTATTTTTATTGTGACCGTTAAAGCTGACCTTGGCAACAGAAGTTTGATGATATAAGTCTCTCTGCTGATGAAGTGTGAGATGTGGTTAAAAGCTCTGGAAAAAAGGTGGTACTGCCACACTACCGGATGTGTATTTTATATCTATTTTTACTTGTATAAATGTTGCGAAATTAAAATAACACCTCTAGAAACAGCAGAATAAATAAATAAAATACAAATGACAGTGTATGTAAGTCTCACCTGCACAATGTAAACTCTCCCTACAGGACCAGCCTGCATAGTATTAGTTATCTGGCCTGTATATGCTGATTGTTATACTTTGATGTCTTTGTTTTCTTCAATCTGAAATCATTCTCATCTCTTTGTGACACACTTGATGCATCTATAAAACGAATTCAACCCACTAAAGCTGTGATTCGCTGAATTCAACAAAACACAGATGAACTATGTGGTTTTGTCTCGCTATCTCAGACCTCAAAAAAGTCTATTTATTTTATTGACTAGAATTCTATTCTAGCTTTTCACTCCGTATTTACCCTGCATTTTTTGATTTCATGCTGATTTATGAACGATAAATTTGCGACATTTTTATGCTTTTATTTTGAACATAAAATCTCCATTTTTCCGGTCCTCCTTTAGCCAACGCCCGCGTGCTTGACGCACCGACATTCACGAAGATCCTTGCTGCGTGGACGGTGCGCAAAAATTACTGAAAAAATCAGTTTATTTCTGATTTTCGTCCTTTCTATCGATCAATTAATTACTTTAATTTATTTTTCATGGCGGAACTTGAGTTCAGAATGAAGCTGCAAAGCATGAATGGACATCTGACAACAGGAATCAGCCAGTAGATCAGAAGAAGATACAACAATGTTGATGCTGCACAGTTCAGTGTTTATTTGCTATGTTTACATGAACATATTTGTATTTTCTAAATGTGAAATGAAACCATGTGAAAGAGGAAAAGTCCCGATCCTTCATCATAAAGGTGTCTGGGTTTGGACACGATCAATGCAAATACCTCGTTCTGCTCGTCTCTGAAAGTTCGACAGTCCGCTTGGCCACTATTGTGTTGAAGCTGCTATTTTCTCTCCATCGAGCAGTAAATAGTGCACGATGCCATTTTTTTTCTTCCCGCTGGTGGTCGCCTTGATGCAGCACTCGTGTTCCCCCACCGTGAAGTGCGTCTCTGTGCCATCGTCCACAAACTCTCCCTGTGGACAGTCCACCGAGAAACACAGACACAGTTTCAAGTGACGTGTCTCCTCTCAATGCTTTAATCTTATTCTGAAAGGAGCACCTGTCTTCCTGCAGGACAAGCTTTTATTGTGAAATGACATTATTTTCATATTTTGAATGAAACTGCATCAGAGTTTGTTCACATTTGGGCTCAAAGAGTGATTCTCACCATTGTGTCCATTTTCTGTCCGTTGCACCAAACGTCCATGGTGTCCTTTTCTGTTGGACGAAAGAAGAAGAGGACATGTTTACAGTGGACACGCTGCGAGGCACTACGGCTTCAAAACAAACAGTAACTGAGGTGAATTCTGTCGCTCTGAAGAGACGTCAGCGCAGGTTTCGTGTCTGTCGTCCAGCCAGGTGGATGCTGCCAGTCATGTTTCCTAAAATAACTGCACTGACCTCCACCTGAGCAGATTAGGCCTCAGTGTGGCGAGCGTTCACCTACATTCCCTCCTGAAACACCAAACCGCAGTTACATCAGCTCAACCTGCGGCGGGCTCACCCAGAACGACCCTGCAGTCCTCCCCGTCCACCTTCAGCAGCCAGGTTTTGGTGGTCTGGGCCCGGTTGTCGATGAACTTCTGCAGACTCTTCCCGGCGATCTCCAGCGTGTACTCGTAGGCGAACCCGCTGACGGCCTCGATGACGATGGTGGCTTTGGTGGCGGCGCTTCCCACCGTGAAGGTTTCCTTTCCAACCAGCTTGAACATCCAGTCTTTCCTGATGACTTCCTGTTGAGGAGACACGTTTCCTGCTGTCATGACAACCAGAACACCTTCGGCTGTACATTCACCAGTTTGTGCACCTGATGTCCAGTCCAACAACCAGCCCGACTGAAGCGAGGTTTTAACATGAATGAAACAAACGAAACACAACATGTTCATGTCTGAGCTTCAGAGGTGCTGGATGAGACAGGCTAGCTGTTTCCCCCTGCTTCCAGTCTTTATGCTAAGCTAACCGGCCGCTGGCTCAAACTTCATGTTTATCATCTTCTCGTCAAAGTAAAGAAAGCAAATTAGTGAATGTAAAACTCTTCCACTGATCGTGCACGTGTGTGTGTGTGTGTGTGTCACTATTAAAGATGTATTGATGAATATCTCCTCTATGACATGTGACAGCTGTCAATCACATATCAAACTGCTCAGCTCTGCAGAGCTTTTTAGCCTCTTTTAGCTCCCAGTTGTAGTTCTGGATCAGTCTGAGCTGATAAACTCAGTGTTTGGTCTCTTATCAGCTGATCTGATAAATACACATCGAGGACTGAAAATGAGACGTTTACTGTCCAACAGTCACTGGAAAACATTTGCACATTTGTATTTCTGGAGAAAAGTTTTTCTCATTCACTTTCAATGCAGTCAGTTTTCTCACAGCAGCATCTAGTGGCCACGAGAGGAACCGCAGCTCAACACTCTTCAACATCCAGTGACATCTGTGTATTCTGAGGTACTTGTACATGAGTACTTCCATCAAATTTTATACTTTGAATTCTACATTTCAAACTTTTGAGGTTTTTACCACCACATGTGCAGGGAAAAAGCAGACGAAGCTCCACTTTGAGCTTCTACAAGATGAAAGTACGGCATACAACACTGACAGGAGCTGATCTTCATCAGTACTTCTACTTCTGATACTTTCACTACATTCTGTTGATTTTTACTTCAGTAAAGTATTTCAGAGAATACTTTTGGCACTTTATGTATATGTTCATACTGTTACTTTGACTGAAATGTGATTTAGCATGCAGGACCTTTGTACAGAGTATCTCTACACTGCAGTATTTCTACTTTTACTGAAGTAAAACAAATTAAACATGTTAGTTTTTCTGAAATACGGGATACTTCCTCTCAGCTCATCACCTGTGACGCGTCTCACCTGTCCGTTGACACAAACAACCCGTTTCCCGCTGGTTGTGCCGTGAGCGAACTCGATCCTGTACACGCCGTCGCTCAGCGCCACCTCCCACGCCGCCACCAGATCTCCACTCAGCATCTCCGACGCACCTCAGGATCCCGTCCCGAAAACCACCGAGTCTTCTCAGAGCGGCATGCCGGCCGTACCGGAGCTGTTTTGGCGCTCGGCGTCCCCTCTGCTCGGCGGCGGTGTCGGCTCAGCAGCAGGTGTATTACTGTAAGAGGCTTAGAGGCGTGAGCTCACTCCACGCTGACATCCACAATTAGGACAAGCTGTGGGTTTGTTTCAGACAGCGGGAACTGCTCCTCCACAGGTACGCTGCGCAGCTACACCTCATCAAACACAAGGCCGTCTGCGGGCCGGTGTTCCGGGGCTGACCTCTGACCTGGACAAAGTGACAGAGTTACTGCTGGGCACAGAAAGGCCAAACGAGAACAAGTAAAACAATACAGTCGATCATCTGAGGCCACTCAGAGTTATTCAAACATCATCTTCATCATCAAAAGACTGTGACAGGGTTCAAACCTCATGTAGGTTTCATTTTACCTCATTTACCCACAGGGGAAGCAGGAAGGAAAGAAGAGGAAAGAAAGGTAAGGAAGGAAGGAAGAAAGACAGGAAGAAGAGGAAAGAAAGGTAAGGAAGGAAGGAAGACAGGAAGAAGAGGAAGGAAGACAGAAAGAAGAGGAAGGAAAGGTGAGGAAGAAAAGAAGAAAGAAATAAGAGGAAGGAAGATAGAAAGAAGAGGAAAGAAAGGTAAGGAAGGAAGACAGAAAGAAGAGGAAAGAAAGGTAAGGAAGGAAGACAGAAAGAAGAGGAAGGAAGATAGAAAGAAAGGGAAAGAAAGGTAAGGAAGGAAGAAAGAAAGAAAGAAGAGGAAGGAAAGGTGAGGAAGAAAAGAAGAAAGAAATAAGAGGAAGGAAGACAGAAAGAAGAGGAAAGAAAGGTAAGGAAGGAAGGCAGAAAGAAAGGTAAGGAAGGAAGGAAGACAGAAAGAAAAGGAGGGAACAAATAAAGAAAGAAAAGGAAGGAAGGATGAAAGGAAGGAAGGAAAGGGAAGAACAAAAAGGAAGTAAAGTGTATCTATGTGACCTCGGTGAAGGCTGTTACGTACGAACGGTCGTGACCGCAGACCGAATAAAACATGGCCGCCGTCTCTGTGAGTCACCGTGAAGCTCGGAGACTGCGACTCCACCAAACTCCTGTAGGTGGAGCTCAGGTGGATGAATGACGCCTGGTCGCTGTCAGTCAAAGTGGCCAGAACCCTCGTTCAGTCATCGTGAAGCAGGAAGTTAGCGACAGAGACCAGGTCGGTTTGTGCCACCGGGCTGCTGTAAAGCTGCTTGTTTTATTGTGGAGGTCTATGGGCGCGGATTTGGTTTTAGAGCCTCAAGTGGCCATTTCAGGGACTGCAGTGTTTGGGACCCCCGGGTTTGACCCAACCATCCGTCACACTCCATCCTTTGCTCCCGCCGTCATCGCCCCCTGCTGGTGCTGAGCCTCATAAACGTGCACTTCACGACGAGGCTAAACGTGACACTGACCCGCTGACCCCCATCGGATCCATTAAACTGGACTCAATCAGACACTAATCTGATTAAAGTGCCAGATTAGAAACTGCACAGTGACACGCATGTAGAAGTACTCAGAGTACTCTTTGAAAAGTACCACTGATTGAAAATACATGTCGATAAAGATTTAGAATTTTATTCCATTAAAAGCACAAGAATGAACACAAAAATGTCCTAAAAGTACCGATCAAGCATTTCAGAAGAGTAGAAATAATCAGATTATTGGGATCAATGGCGTTATTGATCCGCGTTTGACTGAACTCAGGGGAGGTGGAGGGTGAAGCGTGTTTCTCAGGGCGTCCAGCAGGGGTCTCTGTTCTGCGTTTCAGCCCAGCCTCCACACACAAAGCTTCCTTTGTGTTCTTGTTGTTTCCAGACGATCCACACACAGTTTCGTGTGTCTCACATCTGAACTGCAGCCAAACCACCGAACCGAGCGGCTGAACCGCGGCCTCCGGACCCGTACGAGGACGTCTGCGTCAATCATGTCCTCGCTCGTTTGTCTCCTCTTTGAATTCAGTCCTGGAGTCACATAAAGACTCTTTTCTGCACACAGGAAGTCAAAAATGTGAACTTTCAATGAGGCGTAAGAACTCACTCACTTCATTTGATCAAACAAATGTTGAGCTTTTTTTGTTCTTTTTAAAGTTTTAATATGTTTCATCATATTAATTTATTTTGTAACTCACTGAAATCCACTCAAATCCACCAGAAACATGGAGAGTGAAGCAGAGGAGAGGTGAAGAGCAGGAGGAGGAAGAGCAGCTGCTGGTCAGACGAGTCGGACCTGAATGAGATGAATCGAGGTGATGTAACGTCGTCTCACTCACGGTTTCACTGCTGGAAACATAAACCGGCCTACGAGCCTTCAGGTGAGCTCCACCTGAAACATCCACATGACTGCAGCAGGAACATTAATCCACAGACAGACATGATAGAAAAACACTGACAGGAACATTTTACTGTAGTACTGCTGATAATACTCACATACTGAGACCCGAGTCAGGTGTTGGTTGCAGGACTGTGGAGTATTTGCAGTGTGTATTAGTACTTTTACTGAAGTACAGGTTTGAGTTTAGTGATTTTTTGTGGGTTTCTGTCACATCTGTGTGATGTTCTGTTGTTGTGGTTTTGAGGAGGGTCTTGAGACGAGGGGCTCGGGGAGACACAGCATCGTCTTTACTGACACAGGAAACCATGTATCTGAAGAGGAGTCAGAACAGCTGCAAATGATGACAGAAGTACTTCCTCTGGGTTAACACAGATTCTTCTGAGATCGTTTGGTGTGTTTGAGGAAAATGACTTTATTCCAAAGTTTAAGTCAGAGCTGCCACCTAGTGGCCAGATAATATATCAGCACTCATCTCGTTAACATTTCTTTCCTCTAATTCGACGGTTTTCTTCCAGATGGAGAATATTTCGGTGTAAGAAAGAACTCTGAGGAGATTTATTTGACTGCATTGTCTATTATTTTACCTTGTTTGTGTCTCAGAGGTCATTTCTGACACAGAAACATGTCATTTGGAGCAGATTTAAGGAAAAACTTGAATTTCTATGAAAGAAAAGCTTCAATTAACCAAAGTAAAAATTTCTTCATTCATATTTTATCTTTATTTTTCAGAACTTTATTCTCAATTGATGTTCGATTCTAGAGAAATGTCACATTTCAGCATGTTGATCTGACCTGCTGTGCTCTGACCAAAGTGACTCTACAGGACGACATCCACAGAACATGTCCTCTTCCTCCTCTTCCTCCCTGAGTTCTGTTTATTCTTTTTCTTCCTCACTTGATGTTTGATGTGTTTCAATACAGAACGAAAGGTGACACGCAGAGACCCGATCAGTGATCAATCTGTCTTTTATTATCAAAGTTTGAGGGACGACACATCGGAGGAGGAGGAGTCCCTTCACACCTCAGACCACATAAATACTCAGACGGGAAGATGACGAAGCACGTGATTTAAATAGACTCCCTTTAAACTTGATTACACTCGTGTGTGAGGAGGTGAAGAATAAAGCTTTCATACGAACAGAGTGCTGCGAGGTGGAATCATTAAATATCAGGAATGTGATCAGGAGCATTCAGGACAGACAAAACAAAGGGAAAAATGGACGACTGCGTCAAAGCAGAGACGAAGGTTTAAGGCACAAACACGTGACATGTGGAACGCCTGGACCAGCACGTCTCTTCTTCTCTGCTTCTGTGTCTGCAGGTAAAATTCACGATTGTCAAAACATCCATAACAACATGAAGAGTATGTGGCCATAAGTATATGGACACCCCCTGCCCACATCTGTGCACTGCACGGCTCCGCAACACCGACGACTCAGCACTTTTTCAGCTGACGTGTTGAACTTACGCTGCGCTGACCGAACCAGAACCAGAACCAGAACCAGAACCAGAGGAACACTGAGCTGAACAGGAACCTCTCTGACTAACAGTCATTAGGTGTTATTGTGGGAAAACTCTTAATTAACGGACCAGCACTTGTAGAATAAAGTGAATGTGTCACTAATACGGATGCTAATAGCAGCTACTTTATGGTGGACCTTAATATAAAGTGTTAGCTTCAAGCTAGCTCGCCCCACGCACACAGCAGCTCCATAAAACAATGGTTTAACTGAACTGAACCGGTCTGCACAGAGTCCTGACCTCATCCTGAACTGGACCATCATCTGTGAGTCAGACCTGATGGCCCACATCAGTGCTGGACCTCAGTGGTGCTCTGGTGTCTGATCAAACCCCTGCAGCAGGTTCAACATCTGGACTGAAGGGTGGAGGCTGTGACAGCTGCACATTAATGCCCAATCAGCACCGTCACGTTCAACCACCGAGCGTAGCTGAAGTGTCCGCATACTTTTGGCCACATAGAGCAAAAGCAGAACCAGGAAAGAAGCTGAAAACAAACAAACAGGATAACAGAAGTGAGATTCTCCCGGTGACCTCGAACACATCGCTTCTCTTACACGTGGACAAAAACACTTTTGGCTGTCAGAATAAAGGCGCAGGTGAGGAGCCAGACGATTGGCTGTCGGCTGATGACGCGTCTGTCGAGCAGGTATGCAGCTCTCGGGCAGTTTAATGGTTTGAAGCCGCCGCCGTCGGTTCGGCCCGACCGACCGCCGTTCGGTTTCGGCTCTCCGTGGCCTCGGCCGCGGCCTCGCCGTTAAAGCACGCAGCAGTGCTTCTTCTTCTTCTTACCGCTCGGCCCGTTTTTGTCTTTGCTCTCCGCCATTTTCTTCTTGCGGACCTCGCGCATGAGGTCGAAGAACACCTGCGGGACAGAGGACAGGCGGAGCATGAGGCCGCGACAGGTCGGCGAGGAGACGAGAGGAGAGGCGGCTCACCTGAACTCATCGTCTGTCTTTTCTGTTAGCGCTTCTCAGCCAGTCACAGTGTGGAAGAACAATCAGGAAAATGAACTAAATCAAGGACACTGACGTCGTTTTGGCTGTTTAAAACCTGTTTTTCTATTAATTCTGGATCAATCGGCTGATTATTGATCGATCGTTTGGTTTGGAAACATTTAGATCAATGAGATCATTCAGAGGAAACGCAGCAGATCAAACTCACAGCAGTGGATCAGTGTTTGTGTACCTTGTCGACGTTGGCCCTCGTCTTGGCCGAGGTCTCCACGTACTGGACCCCCCACTCGCCCGCCTTCGCCGCCGCCTCGTCGGCAGAAACCTGCCGCCGCTCCTCCAGGTCTGACTTGTTCCCCACCAGGAGCAGAGGGATCGCCTCCTCCTCCTTCACCCGCAGGATCTGCTCCCTGACGCACGCACACGCACACACAAACACACACACACACACATATTATAGCAACACTCATCATAGCAAAACCCGACCAATGAGGCGCGAGCCAGAGGCCTCGTCAACGCACCTGAACTCAGACGTGGCCGTGAAGGACTCGTGCTCTGTGATGGAGAAGACCAGCAGGAAGCCCTCCCCGCTGCGGAAGTAGTTGTCTCTGATGGCGGCGTAGTCCTCCTGACCCGCCGTGTCCAGGATGTCGATCTGAACGTCCTCGCCGTCCAGGACCACCTTCTTCCTGTAGCTGTCGGCCTTGGTGGGCTCGTAGTCCTCCACGAACTGGGAGAGCAGAGAACGGGATCATGTGACGGAAAACAGACACGGCAGGGGGGATGGGAAATGTAGTGCGGGGGTCTCACCTCGTCGTACATGAACTGCAGGGTGAGGGCGGACTTCCCCACTCCACCGCTGCCCACCATGATCACCTTGTGGAGGGCCAGAGACGTCTGGTTCTTGTTCTTGCCGGAGGCCATGACTCTGGCCTGCAGGGACCAGCAGAGACCAGCAGGGACAGGCAGGGACAGGCAGGGACAGACACAGGATGGAGGATGGACACCAACAGGATTAAACACATACATGAACAGTGTCTGTCTGGATTTAAAAATACTGGTTCATGTGCAGGACAGAAAACGTCAGAATTCTAAAACACATTAAAAATGATCCTCTAAGACGGGTCTGCAATGAGAAACACATTCAGAACCTGGGATCTGAACGACAGGTGAACCTGAACTCTTATCTGGTCTCAGCGGCACCTGGAGACTAAAACACAGGCTTCGGGGCTGGAATCTGAGCCAGCGGGGACGAGTCTGGACCGATCCGATCCAGTCAGACTTCATCCAATCAGAGACGGCTTTCAGGTGCCCCGAGGACGCCGACGCTGCAGCTCCGGTGTTTATCTTTGGGGATTATAACAGCGGCAGACTGGAGAATGTTCTACCTTCAACATATCATCATCATCATCATCATGAGGCGTTCAGGCTCAAAGGCTGGGCTGCTCTCAGGACGGAAAAACAAGCTTCTTGACCTGGAGCCTCACTTTGTTCGCTTCTTTTCTTTCGCTGAGGAAATAACGAACCAGGTGAGATTTTCAGATGAGGACGCTGCTCCTGGATTTCAGCTCGTCGTCGTTCGTACGTGTTCTTTCATTTCTCCTCTCCTCGCTGTGAAACACTCAGCTGTGTTCAGGTAAACCCCCGATGGGCTCAGTTCCAGTTAAATCTGTCACTTTTCATCCTGAACTCACTGAACATGATCTGGTTCCAGATTCGGTGCTGCTGATTCTCTTTCACATCCTTACAAGCCGAGTATTTAGGGGGTTTCTGGCTGCTGACGTCTCTCTGGCACCTCGTGGAGGACAGTCGGGGTTATTTTTAACCTGCTTCCGACGCGGTGATGAAGAGTTCGCTGGAAACGACGCGTCTGTTCGGCCCGTTTGCCGGACATGAAGCCTTTTTTAAATTCTTTGCTTGACCTCCTGTGGGTTTACATTCGTCTGACATGCACCGTGGTTCTTTCTGTTCTTGTTCTGATCGTTCCGGTTTTGGTGCCCATGAGTCCTGCGCACTAACCTGCAGAGAGGGAACTACCTTTAACTGACTGCTGTACAGCTGCAGCTCATCTCCAGCTGACACATCTGTCCAGTTTAAAGATGTGGATTCACTTTAAATTCAGACAGCTAGTCTGCAAATGCATTTAAAACAGGGATAAGTGTTGCTAAACACTGTTAATGTTCGTTTATAGACCTCTATAGATTTACCAGACACACACACACACCCAGCAGTGTCTGAGTGGGTCCTCTGATAAGGACTGACTGTAAACACACTGCCGGGGTGTGCGTGGAAACTTGTCAGTGACCTTTCAGTGCGGGCTGCTGCCTTCAAGGACACCAAACATGAGGGTGAAACAGGAGTGCAGTGAAAATACATGTCAGCTCTGCTCCGGGGCGACATGAATAATCGTGGCAACTCTGAATAACCTCAGCTGTAAAAACAAATAAGACGTAAATGAACAATATGCCTGGCTGCACTAAAAGAGGAACTATAACTCATCCTGTCAACACACAGCTTCAGCTTCCTCTCTGTATTAACCAGCTGACAGCTGGAAACCACTTTCTACCAGACACTAAACAGCCACTTTAGCGCTTCCCGGTTCCCGCCTTTAGCCCGAAAGCCGCCTCTGATTGGATGAAGTCACGAGACGAACTCGCCTATGGCTGTTGCTATTGGCTGGTTGGCGCGTCGCTCAGCACAGCGGTCGCTAGCCAGTGGAACAGCCGCAGATAGCGCTTTCGTTCCCTGAGGGGGATTCAGTGAAAACGACATTAAAACGCTTCGCGGCGGAGCGGAAGAAACGTTCAGCTAGTTTCCACAACAGCCGAAAAGTCGCACAACTCACCCGCTAACGTGTTTTCTCGTTGTTCGCTGAGAAATCCGCCATACACCGACACACACTCAACTTTTACAAGTTGACCAGGCTACTCCCTGCCCCACCTTGTACCCGGACTCACACGAAGATCGTGTAATCGATGGAAGAGGAGTCACTCAGCTGCTGACAAATGTCGCGGGACAGCTAGCATAGCCGTTACCGAGGCGACGGATTTCGCGACTGCCTGAAATAAAGCCAAACATAACTCAACAAAGTACATGTTACAAATTTTATGACTTAAATAGACAGTTTACTTACGTTAGCTGTGGGTATTTGCAGTAAAATGCGGCCGCTCGTTACTTTCTGTGGACAACGCCGGGAAACCCACCGAGTGATACGTCTTACCTTTTCCCTCCTCTCAGGACGGGGCGTTCACTCTAACCGGATGTGATGTCACGGAATTCCTTGTATTCGCTGTGATCAATTTATTTATTTATTGGCTTTAACACAGGTCATAAAAATATTAGTGAAAATATAATTTAAAAAACGGGACTTCAATTCATTCAAGGCTGCCACAAAAACTGCTGAGTGTAATTTAATGCAGCCTTGTGTTTCCGTCACACACATATAAAAATAAAAATAATTATACAGCTAATGATACACGATGAATCTGTTGATTCTGTCTCACATTGTGCGGCTCATTGCTTAAAACATGTCAGATAACAGTGAAATAGTGAAGGCAGCTGCAGGAGAGAAACTCCTGGAAAGGCATGGAAAGTATGTGTTGACCTGGGCAGGCAGCTACTTCTCCCACCTGAGATCACACAGACATCTCAGACCAGATGTGGTGATGTGGTCCACAGCTCCCAGCCCAAGGTGACGCCTTCAAACGTCTCGTTTCGTCCAGCCAACAGTTCAAACCCCGAAGAGATTCGGCTTCCTGATACAAGACGGAGAGAAGGAGCAAGGAGTGGAGAAGCTGGAATCAGAGAATGTTTCAGATTTTAGCCTCAAAAATAACTTCAAATGATTAATCAGCTATTAAACTTAATTAATTCTGTAGGCAGCGGATTCAATGTAACCACAAAGTGAGATTTCAGCATTTTCAAACAGAGAAAATACATTTAAAAAACATAAAAAGTGCATAAACAGTTCTGCAGGTGAAAGAGAGCAAACATCCGAGGGCAGAACAGATTCAGCAGGAAGATACAGAAGACGGCAGATTTAACGACATTTAAGAGGAAAAGGGTTTGTTTCAGGAAGTCCAGCAGATCCTGGTCTATGTTTCAAGGCAGCAGATCTGGGCTTGGGCCTCAGTGTGGGATCTTTTCCAGACTGGTCTGAAAACAGCTCAGAATCTGGTGTGCATGGGATCATCTGTTCCATGTTTTTTTGATTGTTATTCTCTATTTTCTATTTCCACGTCTTTCACTCACGTGACCCTGAAACACCAGCCCTCCAAAAGATCAAACTCCATCTGCTCGTTAGGACGGCGAGGCCTGGTTGAAAGGTCCATAAAAAGCTAATAAGTGTACATTGAGTTACGATTGTGCTGTCCAACAAAGCTCGAGTTTACGAGGCTCCCTTAATGTTCAGGCTGAGAAAGTGGAATGAAAGCGAGGAAACGTGAAGCTGAAACACTTCTGAAAACGTGTATGAGCCAAAGTGAATGAAAGATTTACAGCAGTTGTCTTTATTTTGACTGCAGCTCCTGCAACGCTCACAATTTACTGTCGTTCCACTTCCGGTGCGAAGACGTTTGTCATGTTTGCTTTCCAGGGAAATTCTCTGCAGTACAGAGAATTTATTCTTCTAAGAACCTCATTATTTCATCCTCCATCTGCTACTTTAGTTCCCAAATGTTCCCTTTTGGCCTTAATAAATCCAGCTTTCAACTTTAAGGATCGTGCAGGATTTTATTCACGTCAACTTTGATGCTTTCGTGTCTCTTATTGTAGTTTTTCATGGATTTGTGTCACAGTGATGGAGAAAGTCACAGGATCCCCAACAAAGTGTTTAAAAACTTCTAATCTTGTGATTTTTGCGGGTCAGAGAAGCTCGTCTGCAGCTGACACGGACATGTAGTTCCAGTGTTTGGAACAAAGATGGCGCTGTTTCATCACTTTGTCCACAGAGGATCAGACAGGGTGGAGATCAGAGACTGATCTGGAAGCAGGTAAAACCATTAACATTAACTTCACATGACCTCAGAGCTGATTTAGACTTTGAGAAAACATGTTTTGTCTTTTCGACTCATTTTACCCAAATTAGGGCGGACATATTGAGTGTCTTTGGAAACTTTATTAATTCAAATCCAGCAGATTTGGACAAAACAACATGTGTTCTGAATCTATAGCGTCAGAATAAGTTAAATCAAACCGAAGTGATTTCAATAAAAAGGGTCACATGAGGGGAAAAACAGACCTGACCTGTTTTTCTCCTGCTGTTGTTTTGCTTTATGATAATCAGTAGCTGAGAGGTCAAAGGTCGCCCCCGCTCTGTCCCTGACTTCAGCTGCTTCCGGACGTCTCGTGTTGTGACGAGCTGATTTGGTTTGGTTTTTACTAACAAATGTTGTCCGGACGTCCTGCCATGTCAGCTCAAACTGGAGACACTCGTGAGTCCGAGCTGTCGCGGATTGTGTTGAATTTGACTGCAGAGGTTTTAGTTATTTGTATATTTTTATGTCTTTTTGAGGTTTCTAAGCAGCTAAAATACAACAATGATTCTAAAAAGTCATCAGCATGGATGAGGCAGCTCTGACTGACACTGATTCAGTGTGATTTTATCTCTGGTCGTGTCTTCTCCATTTTAAATTGACTGCAGCTGTCCACATACTTTTGGCCACATCTTTACAAACAGAAGTCCCTTTGTGAATGGACAGTTTTTAAGGAGGACGAACGCTCCAAAAACACAGCAAAGTGCTTTAAGAAGTCACCACTGAGCACCACAAACACCAGAACATTAAAGGAGAGCTTCAGTGATGCTAAAAGAGACGTGAAGACCGATAGTCCGATAAAAATCACCGGATGTGATCCAGTTTCCTCTGGTAACGTTTCTTCATGTACACTGAATGTGTTCATGAAGAGGGGGTCGAACTTCACCCGTTTCTGTGCTGATTGTAGGTTTGTTAGTTTCACACTGAGCCACTGATTTAATACAACCAACAGTGTTAAAGTACATTTACTCGAGTACTGTACTGTTCAGTACTTCCATTCTAAATATTTGACTGTACTTTCTGTATTTTTCTGTTTTACATTCAACACATACGATCAACTTATAAAACATGACACATTGATATAGACTGAATCCAAAATATCCAAATAAATTAAATCAGAGCAGATTTGTGCTTCATCAAACATAATAATCCAGAAATATCCAATAATGTGACGCTGCTAACGAGCAGCTCGACGTGTTCCTCATGATGTTTCTGTACTCTTACTTCAGTCAGAGGCTGAATGCAGGACTTTTACTGGTAATGGAGTATTTCAGCATCATGGTATTGCTACTTTTACTGCACAGCTCTGAATACTTCTTCAATGCATGTACTCAGGTAAACTGCAGTAAAGAGTACACACAGTGTGTACTCTCCGTGTGCAGTGGTTTCTCTGTCTCCTCAGGTGTCTGTGTGTGTGTGTGTGTGGTGCAATATGAATCCCTTTAGGAATAATTCAGTGATTTCTCCTCGGGGAGTTTTATTAACACCGCCCCCCTCCCTCCCTCTCGCTCCTCATTGGCTCCGCCCTCCTGATTTTGACCCCCCTATATAAAAAAGTTTCCGCTGTGTGGCGGCTCCCGAGTCTCAGACGCCAGAATGGAAACGCTCCTCGGTGCGCTCACTGGCACACCTCCCTCTCCTCCTCATCACCTTCCTCTTCTTCACTGCGCATCGGCACTCCGGCAGCAGCACCCCGGGAGTCACGAGCAACAAGCTTTGAGATATATGTAGAGACTCGAGGCGTGAGGATGATGATGATGAGCTCTCTGTGTCTGTGGAGCAGAAACTGATGGACTGAACTTGAACCATGTTCAGGCGGGATCTGGATTCGGCTCTTCTCGGTGTGTGGAATATGTTTTCGGGGGCTTCCAGCTGGCCTGATGCTCATTAGTGACACCATGACTCGTTTTCTTCTTCTGCTGCTGACAGAGGTGATGCTTTCTGTGTGAAGCTGCTCCAAACTCCGGCGCAAGAAGCGGAATAAAGTGGACTCTGGTTCCCGTCTCTGACCGGCTGCTGAGAATGACCAAAGACACCCAGACAACGATGAAATAAAAAGGTTTCCTGCACGCGCATCTCGGAGTGACTGGAAACAAGCGGCAGCGAGTCGCATCCCTGTGCGTCAGACTGAGCGGAGCGCCGGGGCGCATGGAGACAGCTCGGGGCTGAAGGATCCTTTTCTGCGTGCAAATTTCTTTTTATGATTTTAACTCTGACAAAAGAGGGAAAGTTATTCTACTCCTCGAACAGAAAATGAGTAGCTGTCTTCTCCGACTTGCACTCTTCGTGGCTTGCGTCCTGTCCATCCGCTGCACCGCTGCGCCCGGGACGGAGGCGGAGGCGCACACGGCGTCCCGGAATACCTGCGCGTCCTGCGGCGTCGCTCAGCCGGAGGACCCCGAGTCGGGCCGGCTGAACGTGGACTTCCTGGAGGCGGTGAAAAGGCACATCCTGAGCAGGCTGCAGATGCGGGAGAGGCCCAACATCACGCACCCGGTGTCGAAGGCGGCCATGGTGACGGCGCTGCGGAAGCTCCACGCCGGGAAGCTGCGGGAGGACGGGAGGGTGGAGATCCCCAACCTGGACGGACACCCGATGAGCAACGAGGTGCTGGAGGAGAGCTCGGAGATCATCAGCTTTGCGGAGAAAGGTGCGTGATGGAGACGTGACGAAAATGTTCAGGCTTAAATTTAAGTTTTCCCAATGAGACAAAAATCTTTGTAACGAAAAAGTTTCACCTAATTTCAATGAAATTTAATATTTTTCTCCAGTTTTCTAGAACAAAAAGCAAAATCAGCCTCCGCAGATCCAACTTATTCCAACAAAATCAAAGAAAAAAAAAGAGATTTTCACTCAGAAATTTTAGATTCTCCGGTTTTACATTTTGCTCCTGTTCAGAAAATAAGCAGTCAGTTCAAGCTGAAAGCTTTGTGCAACAAGCTCTTATCATCATCATCATCATCATCATCATCTTCATCTCTACAGCATCCAGGCTGGAAGACTCGAGCTGAACAGGACTCAGTTTCTAACAGTCAGCTGAGGGTCCAACACTGTTGAAGTCATGAAATTCAATAGGTGAAATGAAATTTGATGCATGTAGCTGATGAATCAGGTGCTGCTCGGTGTGTGTGTGTGTGTGTGTGTGTGTGTGTGTGTGTGTGTGGTTGTCTTATATACTGACTGAGTGAGAAACAACCCAGGGAACATGCTGATGTTGAACAGATGTTGATACAGGAGCCTGAAAACCCGCCAAAATAAAAGCGGGACGGTGCAGAGCTGCTACCTGCAGGGTCTTGTGAAACTTCCAGATATCAGTTCACAAAAGTGTGTGAATAAATCTCTGCACAGCCGTCTTTGTGTGCCATTAAACGCATCCCGGCCTGTCACACGTTGGTTTGCTCCCAGTGTAAACGGTGAACTCTCCAGTAGCAAGTGCTGCACATGTTTGTCTTCTGCCGTTTCCAGTGTTGAAACTGTATTTTCACACTTCAGAGATGAAGTCAAGTCCAGCTTGGGACTTTGCAGGCAGCTCTTCATTTGGTGTTTGGTAAAAATGCAGAACTTTTGAATGCAGTTTGGTGGGTAGAGAGCAGAAGCGTGAGCTGGTTAAATTTTTGGGTTTCTTTTATTCAGATTTGGATTTTTTGAGCATTGCTGCATTCGTGCTCAAGAAAAAGTTGGACATCTGGCACTTCAGGCTTCTAGTCCAGTGTTGTGTTCTTTTTCCTAGAAAACCCAGCCACACACGAGCATAAACTTTGCTCGGTGTCGGCGGAGGTTTGCTCCCCGCCGAGAGCCTTTCAGTTTCAGATGTTTCTCTCTGTGGCCGCTGTGTTGCAGACCCTCCACCTCAGCGCCGTCCGCTTGCCAGTTGGCTGCGTCGCCGGCACTGAGCGGCTGTCAGCGGGGACATGGCACGGCGACAAGGCCCAGAGGAACAATTTACTCAGCGGCGGCTGAAAATGATCAGCGACGCCACCTGCTTCGCCCACGTGCGTCCGTCCGCTGGAAACATCTGCTTTCCACGTCAACACATGGAGCCTGTGTGTGTTCATTATGTCATTTATCCCTGTTTGCGTTGAGCTTTTGTGTCTCTGTCGCGTCTTTGTGCGAGTCTTTGTGTGTGTTACTGATGTTTTCTTAATGCTGCGTGTTTCTTCGAGTGTGCGCGTTGGCGGATACATGCTTCCACATGCAGGATGTTGTGTTTATGTGTCAGGGTTGTGTTGAATCAGTCCCCTCAGTACAAGGTCAGAGCTTTTGTGTCGACCGTCGTGCAGCCTGAATGCAGATTGACGGGCTGAACCCTGCAGCCGGGCACCCCATTAGAATTCACAGTGTGTGTGTGTGTGTGTGTGTGTGTGACTGCAGTGCACGGCGGTGGTTTGTTGCATCATAGTGATGCTTTGTGTGTCAGAGGCTTTTCATGAATGAAGTGTTTGGGGGAATCAATAAGGATCGAGAACTGGGTCTGTGTTGATGCTGGTCAGGTTCTGGGACTCAGTCTCACCTCAGCATCAGTTTAGTAGCTGTCGTGGAGCTTTCGGTCGTATCCGACGCTCTTCATGACCTCGCCGGAGTTTGTCAGTGTGTTGTATTAGCGTAGATGTTCAAATGTCCCGTTCTTTCCAGAGCACCTGAAGGGCTTCCCGCCTGTGCTGCCTTAAAAGTTGAGGATCAGATCTGGCAAACTCCATCTGTTCACGAAGATCATGTAATATGATCAAAAGCTCCACAACAGACAATATGATGGACCTTTTTATATAATTATAATAAATAATTCTAATAATAGAGTGAAATGTGAAATAAGAATAATCCTAATTTTAAATTAGAATTGTAGTAGAAATGAAAAACCTCACTAAGTCATCACCCAAGTTTGCCTTTGAGGCAGAATCTAATTTCCAGTTTCCGGATTTTCCTGAAAGTCTCATTTAAAAAGAGAGAAATTTCAGACTGCTCCATCGCTTCGTCCTCAGGGCGGAATAAACTGAGCTGATACGCAGGTTTACACTAAAAACAAGCTCTATATTTGACATTTTTTCCATTTTCTTTATTGAGCTGCTTCTTCTGCTCATTTATTCTCTCCAGGGTTTGTTCAAATGAAGCAGTAATTCTGCTGAGAAACTGAACTCGAACTCACTGTCACAGCACGGTTAATTTTGTTTGTTCTACAATTAGTCCCAGACGACCTGGTTCCTAAGTTTCTGCACGATTACTCGGAAATGACAGGCAAATTAAGCATCATTCATCATTTTCTTTGCGCAGCATGAATGAAACTGAATGAGAAATATTGTGTTTGCTGGGCTTTGAGTTTCACTGCAGGCTGTAAACGCCTCACAGGCAGTTACAGTTTGAGACCAAACTTTGTCATTTAATCGTTTTTTCACCTGGTGTCAGATGCAGAAAAATGTGTGTGAAGGAGGTTTAGTTGTGTAAAATTACACAGACTGTATTAGAAGTCGGTGATTGAAGTGACCTGCGTGTTACACAATCGCGTCTTCGCTGCGGTTTATTTATCCGCCTGTTATTCCTCACTAAACATTTGTCACCAGAAAGAAATCAAAACCTAAATATTTGCTGAACGTAGCATGAAGCCAGTTAGAACAGCTGCTGTCGGTCTTGATCAGAAACGTGGCCTGCTCCGACGCTTTCTGATCAGCTCTTGTTGCCGAGCTGCCGGGCGCCGTGAATCCGGCTCCCTGTCCCTGCCTCGTTTCGTCCCGGAGTTCATGTGAGGAATCCACCATCTCAGACAATGCAGCTGGTCGTCTGTGACAAATGAATTCTCTCCCAGACCTCGATTAACTGTCCTCCTCCATCTCATTGTAAAGCGGCCCCTCCCCGGCAGCCGCGGCGCATTCAGGGCACTTCAGCAGTCTCGTCCCGCAGAGCATTCGCTTGTATCGACATCACGGGCATTTCAGACGACGCTTTGATCCCCACGGTTAAGTGAGCACGTCAGGGTTTGAGCAGTTTGACAGAATATGTGTTGACAGATGAACAACCTGCGATGTCTGCACCTGCAGCTCGACGCAACCTTTGTTTTCCTTTTATAGCCTCTTCACATTGTTGTTCTTGATTTTTATCTTTCCTGGGTGCCAGCGGCGCTCTAATGTGCAGACCTGTAGTGCAGCAGCGTGTGATCTAACATCCAAGCTGCTGAGCAATGACTCGGAGATTACCTCGTCTCGTGACGGATGAGGTAATGCATGTGGAGACTCGCTAAAAAGCACAGCGCAAGCTTTGATGAAGGGCGACAAAGTCTGCTCCCTCCAAACTTTGACCGAACTCTAATGCTTTTGCACACGTCTGTTCTGTAACACGGAACTGATGAAACATGCAGCCGCTTCATGAACGCTTTGCTGATGCCTGGTTTGTCTTTTCAGGATGGTTCTGTTTTGCAACTCTTCAGCCGTGAAATCTCAACTTCATCCGCCGGACTTAATGTCCTCTTACGCTCCGATTTCCCACGAAACGTCGGCCTCGCTCGGAGTTCAGGAGGCTCGGTCCTGATGAACGGCTCTAATCTTCTTCACCTGAAAGCTGTCAGTCAGCTTCTGCGTGTGTTTTCCTTGGAGTAACACAGATGCTTCGTGGTTTCATCAGTGGAAAATGACGTGAGACTCGTAGTCCGCCATTTGGGCATTTGAAATAAAGTGAGCGCCGGAGGTAGCAGCCAGTAACAGCCACCAAAAGCATCTCAAGATAAAGTACCTTAAATGTAAAACATAGTAGATGAAGAAGGCCGCTGCTCAGAGCGTGCTGAGTCGTCTTTCATCACGCCATCAATTATCCGGGAGTACTCTCGAGATATTTACACGACTCTGCTCGAGATCAAAACTTTATCCGTTCTTAATGGGACGGCTGGCTTGCAGAAAGGCACAAAATGAAACACAGAAGCCCAATAAATGAAGAGATAAATTGCAAACACATACGGAGCACCGCGGACAAAAACAATCCTTTCTCCTCGCTTTAGTTCCAGGACTTGTGGTGCTTATTAGTTGTGGGTTGCAGGAGGAACAGGAGGAGAGAATCCTGCATGAATGAATTTCTGAGTTTATTAGAAAAAACAACGAAGGATGTTGCATGAATTTCAGACTGTGACTTTTGTTCCTAAAGGGTTTGAAACCCCCAGTCGCCCCTCCTTCCAAACCTTTTAATCGTTCCACAAACGAGCTGATGGTCCGAGAATAAAAAGCCTCTGACCATTTGCAGTCCGCTGGAGGAGCAGCCACGGCTAATGTCATGTAAATGGTTGTCCTCGCGTCTTCATTCTTCCAGTTGATGTAGTCGCTGCATCTCCCGCGCCGCCTGGCCCTGCGACGTGCTCTCAGGCCTCATTGTGAGGACAGTTAGGCTCCATAAGATCTCATTTTCGGGCAGCATTCAACGCAAAGCCTTTGAACCTTTGTGTGCGCTCTCTTAAGCTCCCCCCGCCCCGGTCTCATATTTGGGCTGAGTCGGAGGCCAAGTGGCCCTGCGCCCAACGCCTTCCTGTCACAGTCCCCGGGATCTGTGCTGCCACCCTGGACTGAGGGGAGGCCGGAGCCTGTTGTCTTACTTTAAGCTGTTCTCCGAAGTTCAGTCCTCTGTGCAGCCGCCTGGTTTTCAAGCTGACATAAACGTCCAGATGTTCAGTTGTTGGAGGTTGTTTATCGTCTTTCAAAATGTAGTGTTTCAATCAAGTCAATCAGGATCAAACGACAGACTTGTTTCACAGGCTTTGCTGGTGTTACTTCATAAATAATCAAACCCTCTGATGTGCTTCTTCCACAGATGACGTGGTGACATCCAAGTCCAGCCTGTTCTTCCTGATCTCCAACGAGGGGAACCACAACCTGCATGTGACACAGGCGACCCTCTGGCTCTACTTCAAGCTGCTGCCGTCTCCTTTGGAGGCGCGTCCGAGGCGGAAGGTTACCGTGAAGGTGTACTACCAGGAGCCTGGCCTCAGCAGCAAGTGGAATCTGGTGGAGAAACGGGTGGAGCTGAGGCGCAGTGGCTGGCATACCTTCATGCTGACCGACGCCGTCCGGTTGGTGTTTGAGAAGGGCGACCGGCGCCAGAACCTGGACGTGCGCTGCGAGGGCTGCGAGGCGGAGGGCGTCGTGCCAGTCCTGCTAAACCAAAACGATGAGTCCCACCGGCCCTTCCTGGTGGTGCAGGCGCGGCAGGCTGAGAACAAACACCGGATCCGCAAGAGGGGGCTGGAGTGCGACGGCAGCAGCAGCCTGTGCTGCCGCCAGCAGTTCTACATAGACTTCCGGCTCATCGGCTGGAACGACTGGATCATCGCCCCGTCGGGCTACTTTGGGAACTACTGTGAGGGGAACTGTCCGGCCTACATGGCGGGAGTCCCCGGTTCGGCCTCGTCTTTCCACACAGCGGTGGTGAACCAGTACCGCATGCGGGGGATGAGCCCGGGCTCCATGAACTCCTGCTGCATCCCCACCAAGCTCAGCACCATGTCCATGCTCTACTTTGACGACGAGTACAACATCGTCAAGCGGGATGTTCCCAACATGATCGTGGAGGAGTGTGGCTGTGCTTGAGTATGTTCTATTCTTGGTTATTTAAGGCGGAACTGAAGAACTTAACTGTACACAGATTCACAATATTACAACAAAAAATGAATATAGAAACAGAATATTTATGGACGATGGAGAAAACATGTGCACACACAACCTCATCCACACATATCTACACACCCTCATGTATGCCTGCACAAAAACCTGTATATATATTTATGTTTGTTGATATATTTCGTTATATTCTCTGATGGAAGACTGCTTTTGTCTAGAAACGATCCAGTTTTCCTTCAAACGTGAGGAGTTCTCTTCCAAATCTTTAAATATCCACTTTGGAAAACAATCAATCTCTGAAGTTGTTCATTAAATATCTCTAAGATAGTGAGGATCCGGTCTGCTAAAGTGTTCAGGACTTGTGTAACCTACTAGCCTTTACGAAGCAGCATCGTTTGATGTAATTCTCTGCTATCAGTCACGTTGTTAGAGTAGACACCACTTGTTTAGAAGTGGGTATTAAACTCTTCATGTGCAGAACATGAACCCAGCCTGGAGGAGGTGTAGGAAGCCTTACACGAGTCACGAAGAAAGCCGGGCTGATTCAGCTACGCCTCTTTTAAGAGCACTGAAAACGTTAACACACCAGTCAAACTTCCCCGACGTACAGCACTTCTGGCCAGGAGTCACGTTTACACTTTGTTCCGCGGTAAAACCGGCTTCGAGCAGATCGAACATCTGGACGCATTCCAGAAATGGATGGAAAAAGAAAACATAATGATCTGTTCCACTGTCACCAAACCATGAAACAAACCTCCAGACTGACGTCTTCAAGGTAGATTTGCTAATGAGAGGCGTCACACCTGAAATTCACACACAAAAAAGAAAGAAAAACCTGAACTGTTGTGTCTCCAGTCATTGACATGCATCTGTTTGCAGCTCTGGATTCTTCTCTTTCCATTATCTTCATTGTTGAGGAAGCACTGAAGCATGTTAATGAAAGTTGGAAGCAAACAAAGGTTCTCGTGGGGTTTCTACAGAGTGCTGAGGGGAGGAAGAAACGTTTTGAGGAACATTATCTACCAAATTACAAATCTCTTTCTCAAATTACCAATCTGTGCTCTGAATATTCTCATTTCTTTGCCTAAATTTGGGACTTCCCTTGAAAAATGTCTCCCCTCAGATTTGGGAATTGTGCACCAAATTATTGATCCATTTTTGCTGTTAAACACAACATTGACTTCTCTTGGACAAAGGCGAAGGCGTATTGCTGCCCGCTATGTGATCGAAGGTAATCGGCAAATAGTTTGAGGGAACAGTTGCTCCAGTTTCATTGGCCAGACAGCAACACAAACCATTTCCAGCCCCGCTCAGTCCGATCCACGTCCGGCCCCAAAGAGGCTCCAAGGTCTGATGTACCTCCCAACATCTACATAAATAACTCTCTTCTTCTGTGAGCTGTTCCAAACTTCCAGCCCTCCTCCTTAGTCTGTGTATCATCAAAGTAAAAAAATGGACAAAGCCGTCTTGCACTCATGATACGAGATGGTGGAATGAACATCAGGAATGACCTCACACGTGTCACATGTTTGCTAACGTTTGCTAAACCTCCCTTCAGCTTCTCCTTCAAGCCGACAGTTTGCTTCCTTCCAGTCGTTCAACTCAAAAAATATTTAACGTGACGGTGCAGCTTCACTTCCCCAACGCACACTTTGAAAGCACTTGCAGATTGAAATGCCTTTAACGAGCCCTACGTGGCGCACCATTGCCCACAGTCCTTCTAAAAGAATAAGTGCCGCATGAGCTATGCAATGTATAGTATTTACCCACAAACCAGACAAGCTGAACTGAAGCTCTTCTGACAAACTGTCACCAATACTTGAAATGTAAGTGTGGCAGGCGGGGGCAGGTTGGGCTTTGGCTGGGAGGCAGGAGGAGGCTGACACTTCCCCAACCAGCTGTTTTGTTGTTAATGACTGAAAATGTGTGTCTGGTAGTAGATGGTGAAGTCTTGGACTGCGACAGAAAGACCTGACTTGATCCAGCTCCAATCAAAACTAACAGAAGTCAATAATTCATGGGCAATGCTTTTTTTTCCATCCAGGAAGCACTACTTTCTACGTATGACATCGATAAACATCATTATCCACATTTTAGGAGGCGGATTTGGAGAAATATTGTGTCTGCTGCATAATAAAGTAGATTTTCAAAACTGTATTCTTTGAAACAAACGAGGCGGCAGATGGAGGCGACGCATCTCTTCGTCCATCGTACCCGGCGTGATGAAAATATAAATGCATCATTGTAGAGCAATGGTTCCCAACCGGGGAAATACATCAACATGAAATGCTTTTTCTTGAGATTTACTGAATAATTATAATTCTGCACGCCTGAAACATCATTGACCATCAGAGGAAAAATGAACAACTCATTCAAGTTGTTGATGACAAGCGACCACAAGTCGACATATCTTTGTTTTAGAGGGTCACAAGGCCAAAAAGATCAGGAGCCATTGTTATAAAATATGACTCATGTAGAGAAATACACCTCAGAAGAAGGTTTAATGTTCTTTGTTGTATAAGACAAGTGAGTCTTATACAGCTGCCATTTGGCTGCCATTTTTGTTTGGAATAGAAGCATCCTGTGAAAAAGGTTGGAAATCTGCTTTATTGTGCAAGAGACGAAATATTCTGGTCGTAACTTGATGGCAGAGTTTTTAAGTTTCGGTTCAGCGTTACTGAACAATCTGTTGGCTTTCCATCGATTCCTTCAACTGAAAGCTGTGGAATCTAAAAAGAGGCTAACTGGGGCTAACTTTGACCCAAATGTAACGCATGAATAGTGATTTGGGCGTCTAAATGAATGCGTCCCGGTGGAGTTCCCATCACGGCCCGTTCGACACCGAAACACACTTTGAGACACAGTTTCTCGCCGCAGTCACATTGACATCACTTTGATGTTTTCAGGTTAAACGTTTCAGCGACCTGTTATTCCTCCAGCCACGATGTTCCGCTCTCATTCACAGCGCCGCCGCTACCAGGTGCACATTTTAGAGAAATACCTGAGGTCCAGGTACAGATGACGAGCTCACGCCTTCCCGCCTTCTGTCCGACGCTCGACCTCGACTTTTCCTGCCACTGTAATCTTTCGCTTGTTCTTCAAAGCGGACGGTTGTTAGAATATTTGCACTGAGGAGCTGCGCGACGAGTAATCAGAAAACGCGAAATAAATAGAAACTGCCATTGAAAAAAAAAAAAGTTATTTTTATAGAAGCAAAATTGAGCTCTGTTCAAATGTATTATACCTAATCATGGAACCAAAGAGGCCAAGAGGTTTAGCTATTTGAAAGATGGCGATGCCGTCGTGTTTTTGTTGTTGTAAATGACTTTGTGACAGTTAAAAGAGGCCTAAACACTGTATCAGGGTATAATATCAGTCCATATTCAGCTTAATCTCTTTTCTATTTTGTACCTAGACATGGAATATTTCATATTTTTTCATCAAATTACTTAAATATTCCTAGTTTTCTTTCTTCTTTTTGTTAGCTCTCGTTACAGAATCATGTAGAGTGAAGCACATGCCATCTGATCCCTGTACAGTCGATGTAACATATGAATACGCTTTTGAAATATTTTGTTCTTTGTTATTGTTGAAAAATAAATTTCTTATTACCAGTTGTATGGATCTGTCGTTGTTGTGTCTTGAGACTTGAGTAATCCAGCCTGAATCTGAGCTCACTGTTTGGGTGGACGGCGAAACGCGGCGCCGCTCAGGTGAAACGAGGCCAGGCGAGAGCGAGTAAGACGCTAATGCTGCGATCACATCAAAAGAAACCACCACGCTGAAGGCGCAGCTTCAAAGATGGCGTCGCTCACCCCAGCTGTAGTTCCTTCTCACCGCAGGACGCCGAGCGAGAGACCGCAGTGATCTGTCACCTCTGGCGGTTTTTCTGCCATGTTTACCCGCATGTGTTGACGCCTTTCAACATTGAGTGATACGCGGCGGGAGACGCCACAGCCCAGAAGCATCCCAGAATGATCAGCAGACGGGCTGAAGTCAGAGGGTTTTCCCTGTTATTGCTCAGCTTCATGTCATGTTGAAGACATAATATTCTGTTGTCATGAGGAACAGCTGCTCCGCAGGCTGAATGTGTCTTAGCGCGTGAATTTAAAAGAGTTTGACTGATTATTAAAGTTATTTACTTTGAGGTTATTATAATGAGCTAATTACCAACACGGAGGAGACGTTCCATCACGGCTGGAGCTGATGGTTGAAAGCTTCCGAGCTGTGGGGAGGTTTACTGACTGTTTCAGACATCTTTGGTCTAACTGCACTGGCTGACATCCAAGGTTCTCCGTTTTTACCAGAATACTGTCAGTTTGACAATATTGGACATGAGGAACGATGTGAGGATCTCGATAAAAAGGATATTAGAGACCTTTACGGTGAGGAGACACCAGCACATGGTGGGTGTTTCACAGGCTGATGTTTAGAGTCGAGATACTTCAGTTTGACTCATTTCAGGACCAAAGATAAGCAAACAGAGCAGCACTGCTGGGTATAGATATGATACCTTACTCTGGGGAATATGAACATGTTTGACTCTTTTTTTTACTTCACCAATCACAAAATCTCAGATGAGAAAAACTCAAAAGTAGATCAAAATGTGAATTTGGACTCATAATGCCCCGAGTTTCGCCTCTCAGGCACCATACAGGGCCAAACTGCAGACACAACTCAGGGCTGAAAAAGTGATTTTTTCCACTGTGTGCCCCCCACTTCCAAACACACAGCAGTGGGTGCACATACATCAGTGGCTGGTGGTTTCCTCGGGCCTGGGAGGAAGAACAGACCATGGAGCTCTATGTGTTCATTCAGGCCTACAAAGGCTCTTAACAGGCCTAATTATACCTAAGATAATCTCAGCAGGACTCAGAGGGTCAAGTGTTTGACCTCTGGGGTCACACCCTTCATGATTGGGAAGGAGGCGGTCGACTGCAACTGGTGCAGGGTTAGCAATTAGCATGATTTTGTTTTTGTCCACGGCCTGGCCCTGTAAACACGCAGCCAAACAAGAAGGCAGACAGAAAAGGTGAAAGAAAGGCCCGAACCTCTCAGAGATGAAACACTGACACACGGACGTCCATCACAAGTACAACCGCCCCTAAAAACAAGTGGTGTGAAATGATATGCTAACAGAACCATAATCTTAATCTGACAGGAGACGAACAGACGAGCCGACTCCGACATCCTCTGCCGCGACTCAAGAATAAGAGAGAAAGATGGAGAAAAGATGGAGAAGGCGGACAGAAAGAGAAAAAAGAGGGATGTTTCTCATTTACATGTGACCACGTTTTAGATTATCGCCTTGAGACTTTGCACAGACATGAACAGTCCCATCAGGCTCAGCTGCACTTAAATTTGCAAATGTTAGCATGCTAGCACACTAAAGTAAGGTAATGAACATGGCAAATATCACATTTGCTAAACATCTGCATATTACTATTTCCATTATTAGCGCGTTAGCATACTCACATTAGCATTTAGCTCAACGCACCACTTAAGTGCAGCTTCACAGAGGTGCTACATTCAGTCCTGTAAGTTCTTCTTTCAAACTGATTTCAGCAACAGAAACATCTTGTTAGCCAGATACTTTAGCATCTAGTTGGCATCTGATTTGCATCCTAGATAACATTTAGCAGAAATTAACTTTAAATATCAGAGTCTTGACAAACTGGTTGCCAGCTGGTCGCTTACAAGTCAAGCTAAAGCAAGCCGAACCATCAAACTAGAGTTTCTTATAATGTGGACACTCTGTCAAACCAGATCCTTTAAAAATCCTCATTCTGGAGACTGATGAAGAGATGATAACTGTCATAACTGCCACAAATTTACATGAGAAGAAGAAGAAGTGAAAATGGACTTTAAATCAATAACAACTGACATTTTTTCCCCATTTACTTCTACGTTTTCTTGGCGGCGCCATCTAGTGGCCGATGGAGGCACTGCACATTCAGGTGTTTCAAAACAAAAAGCAGCCGCGAAGTGCAGACATTCTTCGGCACAAATCCAAAAGCAGAAGGTGGTGAGCTGAGTGTGACGAGTAAAGTGCAGCGCTCAGAGGAATCAAGTTGAGGGTTAATCAATTACAGAGCGGACAATGTGCCGATGTCAGGTGACACACGAGAGCTGTTTTATCATGTTGCTCGGCATTAGCGGGTCCGCCGCAAACACAGGAATGTTAATGAACGGCGCCTCGGGCCGCGCTGCGTGACACACACTCACTTCAAGGGAGCGCGCTGTTGTGAAGCTCAGCGGCCCAAAACAGTTATGTGTTTTGACAGTGTGGCGAGATCCGACTGACACCTGAGCGGGACGTGATGTGCTCTTTCTGCTGATTTATGGGGACTGAGAAGCCGGTCTAATTTGTTTGAGCTCTGGGAGAGGTTCTCAATCATCAATCATACATTTCCAGTGTGTGACAAGGTACAGTACCTGTCGCCTGGAGGGAGGGTTTGGAAACTGCAGTGAAGCGGTGGATCTCATCTTACCAGGCTGTAATTCCCCTCCTCAAATGAGCTCCTGATTGCATGCGGTCTGCAGACAGGTTTAAAATGAAAAAACACAACAGAAATATTAGCGTACTGCACAGCGATCAACAACAGGTGAGCTCACAAGACTGATACTTGAACAAATGTTACGTAAGAAATTACAACAGCGAGCAAGTAGAAGCAAAAGTAGAGCGTTGAAGTGTTTTTTAAAGAGTCTTGTGTTGGATATACAGGAAAGTCAATGGTATAAATATGTCTCTTGTGCCTGGCTAATGCTAGCATGTTAGCGGTTAGCTGTCCGCTACAGTCGCTCACCAGCTGGCACAACCTGTTTCATGAGGACCCACGACTGATTTTCACTGCAACATGTTCGAGTTGACTGGAGGACAATGGAATGACACCCTTATGGAAACACATGTAAATGTCTGGAAGGTGTTACAGCCGCTCGAGCATTGAAAGAAGCAGCCGGGAACAATCACTGAACTACTCTATTACATACAGCATCTGTCGACACGCCGCCTGGAGGAGCCTTTCTCTGCCTTTTTGCTGGCAGCAGGCACGAAACATTTCCACGCAGACTCTGCTGCGCTCTGCAGCCGAGTTCATTCAACAAGCGATGGAAATGTTGGCATCATACCACCTGGCCTACAGGTGAGTGACACTAGAGCGTTTTATGAACGTTATGCAACTCGCAGCTCCCCAGTGTAACCAGCCCGTGATCGGACTTCAACTTGAATTGTGGGTCAGTTCTGCACAGGAACGTGCACCAGTCTAAGACTAAGCTGTTCACTTTCTAACGTTTTGGGTTCAGCCGATCTTGGCGAGGTGACGTGAGGATGTGAGTGTGCCAGACTGGCATTCATGCATCTTCAGCGCACAACGTCTTTGGTTTGCGTAAAGCTGCAGACACCCGAGGATTTACTTATACCGGCTTTGTGCAGATATCTTGCATGTATATACAGACTGGCCTCAGGATGTCTACTGTCGACTCAGGTGACAAGCCTGCAGCCTGCGAGGTGAATAGATGAGGCCTCTCATCTTGGAATATTGGGAATATTGATGGGGTTTTCCATCTGAAGAAAATCAGGGGAAATCTACGGTGCTCTCAGAGGAAGCTGCGGAATTTCAAGGCCAAGCACAGGTAGATGATATCAAAAAGCCATTTGAGTGCGCTGGAGTAGAATTCAAGATGTGGAAAAATCTGATGTTGCACTTTGTTTCCCGAATGCAGCGAGCCTTTTAGGGGGAAAAAAACAACATTTCATTCTGCAGCATTCTTCAAATGTGCAGGTTTCACTGCGCAAAAGGTGCTTTGATTTTCAACTGCCACGCACGATCCCTCGTTAAGCAGCGTAACTCTAATTTTCCATCAGGTGTTGAAAAACGTCTCATGTTTGGAAGGAATCCAGCTCTGCCGTGTTTCCAGGACAAAGTGTTGACATCCACAGCTACAGTAGCCGTTGGTGGAATGTGCCACGGGGTAACAGAGATGGTGGAGATAACGCATCACATTATGAAGTGTTAAACATGGAGCGCGGGCCTGTTGAACAGCAGGCGGACCACTGTGGACGCTCAGTGAACATGGAACATTTATTGTATCGCTCGTCAGTGCGTTTGACCTTTGACCTGTCCGTCCAGGTGGGTGACTGGAGAGCTCCCTTTTGGATCAGGCGTCCTTTTCCTCCTTAATTTAATTGACGCTGTTAAATGTTCAGGTTTTGCACTGATGGCTTTTAGTTCAGGTCAAAGGTTGTTAAACAGTTACATGTACTCAAATACTACATGTGCGTATATTTTGAGGTACTGGTATTTTAACATTAGCGCTGTGGCTCGAGGGATCGGAGTGGTCCGTCGGCTCATCGCTGCGGCCCAAACAGAAATAACTCCACAAACGTGGGATGATGGGCAGGACGCTTTGCTCGGTCATTCATGGTGCCCAGAAGATGAACCCTCTGTGGCTTTTCCTCTAGCGCTGCCGTCATTTTACTTTGTGGAATAATTTGTTTAATGACCAAATACACGCAGAGCTAATGACATTCCCATCAGCCTCAGCTGCCGGTTGTCTTTAAGGCTCATTGGCAAAACGATGCTAATCTCAGATGGCGAACATGACGTTCTACCTGCCGAGCATCAGCACGTGAAAGTCAAAATTGATGTCCATGTGTTCTTACATGTCTCTCGGTAAAGGCGACATTGAGTGAAAATATGGTTTGGTTGCTCTGTCATGTCCTCCGGCTGCTCTTGTGATTTACAGAGTTCACTTCACCTATTGCTAAAGAAACCGCTAACTGCTGCTAACTGTAGCAGGCTCCTGGAGAACACGACCGGACCTCAGCCCACGAGACCGATGAAGGTTGAAGATGTGATAGTTAGCATGTTAGCATTTAGCCGAAGCTGAATACAGCCTCGCAGAGGCTAAAACGACTGTACGACAACAAGTATTTTTAGAGTTGTCAGTCCTCATGAGTTGATATAATATTACTTTTGTCTTCCTTTAATCCTCCATTATTCTTCCTTTTGTCCTTCTTCTTGAACTCCTCGGTAAATTCCCAGAAACTGGGGAGAAACCAACTGTTTCCATTTCACTGCAGGACTCTGGCTTGTAACGGAGTATTTTTCCACTGCGGTGTTGCTAAAGTCAAGTATTTGGGTATTTTTTCCACCGCTGGCTGCTTGTAATGTGGGTGATCTCGCATTTTTCTGCACTTGAGCGCGGTGAAAAACAGTCACTACAACATAAACATAAACACATCGAAGTGCCTTTCAACATTCAGACAAGTGGAAACTTTCTCAAACGAGGCCCATTATGAGGACGGCGGATCTGAGCGAGACGCAGCGCGAGCAGCTGCAGGGAGAGGAGAAGAGGTCTCGTTGCGAGGGGCGTCGCCGCTCCTTCTCGTGTATTTATGGTGGAGAATGACTGGAATGTTCCGCTGCACTTATCAAAATATGCACGTTACATCTCCACGTCTTCCACCCGAGGCCTCCGCGGCCGCCGCCCGCAGCTTCGTCCTCACCTTATCAGCCCGCGCTTCCTTCGACACGCCGTGAAATTAAAGCGAGGGCGAGCTCTGATGCCGGCTGTCCTCTGGGGACGAAGACGTCCGTCTTATCAGATGATTCACAGCTCAAGCTCATAACAAACCAGGGTCAGGAACAGTTTCACTCTGCAGGTTAAAACGAGCCAATGAGCGATGAAGCAACCACAGAAGCACACAAAATAATCATCATGAGTCTTCCTGTAAGTCTGGACGCCCGTTTCTGAGAGGAGAATACAAAAACAGATGAAGAGGAAAGGTTCTGATGCAGTAGCAGGTCGCATTTATCTGTGAGATAATAAATATGATAATAAATATATCGAAAACACACTTTGTATTTCATTGTTTTAATCTTTAAAGCTTTAACTTTGATGTTACATCATTTAAAGGAGCATAATTCTGACTTAGCATCATTTGACTTATTATTGCATGATATGAAATGACTGTCTCATACTTTTGCTACAAGTAAGCAGCAAGAAAAACTTTTTTATCGCCAACAGGTGCAGCTTTTCATCTATTTTCACTGCATTAAACAGCAAAGATTCATCCTCAGTGTCCCGACTGAAACTGCTGCCATGGAAAAACAACCACAGCCGAACAGATGGAGTCATATCTGGGGAGAAGGAATGCTTACAGTTTGCTTTTTATGAATGTTAATGTTGGGGTACATCTAAAATATTTCAGCTGGGTCATAAAAACCAAAAACGGTTGTAAAGTTTAACGAAATGTCGCAGCAATAAAATATAAAAGCGAGTGAAAGAAATAAACATGAAAGCAGCAAACTGGAGAGAAAATGAGAAATGTGACCAAAAATGGAGAGTTTGGTGCCACGCCGCGCCCAAATCGACCCGATGGGTTGTTGTTTTTCTGACACGGGGTCATCCCAGAGTTCGGCCGACACTCTCAGAAGGACTCAGGTGTTCATTCAGACCTCTGAAGATGCTCGGCCTCCTTCCAGAGGCGGCGGGTGGATCAGAGTCTGGCTTGTGGTTTCCTCCTCAGGTTGTTGTTGTTCAGACGCCTCCTGACTCACGCTTCAGGCATCTCTCTTCACCCGCAGTCTCTCAGGTCTCGAGGACGCCGGCCGCCGCGCCGCGCCGCTGCAGGCGCACTGCCCAGAATCACTTGACGGCGTTAAGAGCGAGATACTTGAGGACGCGGCTCGAGGATGTTCAGTGTGGAGATGAGTCACAGTCTGACCGTCTCCACATCTGAAAATAGCAAAGCGAGCCGCAGTCTCCGAATCACAACAACAACCCCGCCCCGATTAGTCAAGGCAGCACGTGGGACTGCTCCGATGACCGCGAGCAGAGTCCTGCCGCACTAATTATTACAAACAGATGAGTAAACAGCTTTTACGGCCTTCTTCTCACAGGTTAACGCTCAGTCGTTACTTTCCAGAAACAGTCTTAAGTGAAGATGATGACTCCTGTAACTCCTTCATCCACAGTGGATGATGTGATATAAACTTTGCTGCCCTCAAAGATCAAAACCACAATCCCATCCACACAGGACCATGTGACGCTCTGTTTTGCAGCACGTCTCACTGGTTTATGGGAGCATCTGACCACTTGTTGTTACTGGGTGCAGTGGCAGGAAAGAAATGCGTTGCATCCATCCATTTCTGCACGTTTGGGGGGTTTGAGGAGCTCCACTCGTCGTGACCCTCAGGTGATCCTTCGTTCTTCATCTGTTACACCTCACACACACAAACCACCTGTTCAACCACACGTTTTCATCTGCAGGATCTGGATTCAGCTTCATTCAAATCTATTTTAACTTCAGAAACTGAAATGTGAAAATGTTGAATGTTGTCTGACGGAGCCCTGAAGTTCTGAGAGATTCTAGTTTTTTTAATTTATTTTATGCACAGGAATTAAAACTAATCACACGTTCTATGCCTGAACAGCCTGGCCCTCATGTCATGATGTGGACCAGGAAGAAGCAGGTTCAGGAGCCCAAACCCCGGCTGAAGGAGCTGAGTCTTTAATTAGGGAGCGGTAAACCACAGGAGGCGTCAGTCTCATCCCCGAATCAACGGAGTGATTCTTTCCAGGAATTTAAAAACGGCGGTCAGTGGTGATGTAACTCATCCTGCGCTTTATTTTTGCGGGAGCTCCCAGGGAACGCGGCACATTGTGCTCCCTAAACGCTCCAGATGGTGGGCTAAGCCGGCGCTGCTGCTGGATCACTGCGTCCGACTGACCCGCACGGTGCGCCGCCGTTGACGAGCGTCCTCCCGCCATCAATATTCATGAGGAGAAGAAGCAGCTTTCTGTGGGGAGAAAACTGGCCCGGCCTCATTAGAATATTCATACCGCCGAGGGTTCGCGAGAATGACGTGCCGGCCTCATGACTATTCATGAGACGGCTCTAATCTAATGGTGAAGAAGGAGCGTTTTCAGTGGAAACGCCCCCCCCCTCCGATGATCAGCACCTCTAATAATGAGAGCCTCATTCATAAGTGTACAGTGAGCAAGCTGCCATTTTTGTTGCCTGATTAAGCCTGATGCTTATCCCTGTTTCTAGGTCAGGCAGAGGCATACCAAAAGCATTAGAGCATCAAGAATCGGGCTGATGACTTGGTTAAGAAAACATACTGTGGACTGGGACGTGGTCTAACCTCGACCCCCAGCTCTGACAGTGCAAACTGGTGAAATAAGCAGCACCTTGCAGGGTTTTCTACCTGCTTGTTTTCACCAAACTAAGCAGTTTTTTTTGTCTCTCTCTCCTTCTTTTCTTTTTTTTTTTTGACATTTTCATTGTTGCACCCAGTGCCCGAGAAAAGTAGGACAGAGCGAGTTGCAAAAGGCACAATGGGGGACAGTTTGCTTTTCTTGGTAACTCCCAATTAGGCATTGTTCTCACTTGAAATGTTTCTTTTGAATAATTGACAGTAATTTAAAGGAAACTGGAAAAAAAGCACATCCATTATCTAAATCAGGCCACGTGTCTCTCCAGGCTTGCATCAGTATTATTTAAGAGCTCTCATTTGAGCGAGGCACCTACAACGTTCCCGTGGAGAATTAACCGTGCGCCCTTGGCAGATATTGTTTTTTTTCCCTCCTCCAGGACTCAAAGGTTGTGTCCAGGCAGGTTTGGTCTTGTTTCAAAGTGAAGCTCTCTGAATAAAGGGTTAAAGCTTCGTTACAGGAGCGCCGTTTTGCCTGATTTACTTTTTTTCCTGCTTCTCTCTAAGGGTGCTGGGTCCCTGTGCTGCTGCTCAGGCTCTCTAGGGCACATACTTGTGGGGCACATATATTCTCTCTCATTAGTTCTGCAGATTTGGGGCCCTCAGGGTACTCCTGTGCACATGTGTTGGGAGTGTGGTTCCCACTGTGCTCTGCAGCTCTGATTGAGTCTCTGATTGCCTTGACATTAAGGGGGCTGCAATTCTCGTGTCATGGCCGGCCTGATGAATTGGCGGTGCAGGAAGGGGAGGTGGGGGTCAGTGCACACTGAGCTGTTGTTGTCGCCCAGAGGTTCGCGGCTCGCAGGCCGCCGCTCGGGACCGGAGGACCGGTGGAATCTGGATCCCGATGCTCGAGGTGGGCGGGGTCAGACTGGCGTCAGACCTTCGTCTGATCATCACGACGTGGTTCATCATGGCGTCTCTGTTTTAAGTATTTGTCTGACGCTGAGGAAGTCGGCCCGGCTGCGCAGCCTTTCACCAGCTCCACATCTTTACTTTCCACTTCACTGAAGAAAACACGGCTTCTCGTGCCGGAGCCGTCGATGCTGAATGTAATTCCAAGGACACGGGGGAGCGCGCACACATCATTCAGGGCGCTCGTGAATGCGAGCGTCCATGCGAGCGCACTCAGTGACTCCCGAGTTTCAAGGTGAATCCGTTGGCTGCTCTGAACTTTCCACTGAGCCTCTCGGTGTCAAGCTGCTGTTTGTTTCTCGTCAGTCCTCCTTCCCCTCAACCTGTCGAACCAGGAAACAGAACTCTGCACGCGGCGTGCTTTTTGCATTTTTAATCACCGGTTTGCTCTTTTCATGAAAGCCAGCTGTGGTAAACTCATTAACGTTGGAAGCCGTCAGCGCGCAGACTGTCTCACACCTGGTTTACTCTGCAGCGTCTTGGTTTTCTGTCTTTTCTTGACCAACACAATGACTGCAGTCCACATGCGTGTGGAGGCATCTCGGCCCACCCCACATCACGGGTCAGCAACGAGCCGCCCTGCTATTTCTGAGGCCGAGGCCTCCCAGTCGGCTAATCTCCTGGTATGAGTGACTTCATCAGTTAAGAAGGCGCTTGCCAAAAGATTGTACAACTCATATAATTAGGAGGCTTAGATGAATTTGTGCAGAAGTACAAAAAGCTATTATCATCTTACGGTGGATTTGGTGCTGAATTATTTTCCTCATAACCGCACACTTAGCAGATTATCTGCTGAACGGCTCGACTCGAAGCTCTGAACTGTAAGAACAAGAGCTGAAAGATTTATGAGCACAGTTGTTTTTCCAGGAATCACAGGAATCACGATGCTCAGAGGGCTGCCGGTCGACCGCCGGCTCCGCTCGTGGCCGAGTTTACGAAAGCAAACATTCTTCACGTGTCCTCGTGTGCTCGCGGCCCAACAATAGGTGCCGAGGTTGAGGAGTGTAATCCTGCTGACGTAGCGGCAGCTCCAGTCTAAGTCGCTGTGGATTTATTATCCTGCAAATCATTTCAGCAGGGATGGATGAAGAAATAACACGATCCAAAAACACTCAGTCATCGCAGCGTCATTTAAAAACCACACAATTCACTTTCAATTGTAGCAGAGATCCAGAAGTTTCCAGAGACACCAAGACCAAACTTGAACTGTGTGTGTGATGATGCAGCTTCAGTGAGCACACGGTGCATTCACACTGACCCTGCAGATATTAGCTATCTGATCTCTGGGATAAGCTGCAGCTCTTCGCTCATGTTTAAACATCTTCCTCTCTCGCAGACGCGTCGTCGCCTCGGTTTGCTCCGTCCAGACTGAACATTCAGTCGAACGGCTTCACAATTTGTCTCAACACACCTTCAGACAGTGGGAAACAACATTAAAGCTACTTTAAAGGCACAGTGTGTCATTTCTGCCACTAGGGGTCTCTCAATCAATACAATGAAAACTAAACACGTAGCCGGACGACGCCGTGAAGCAGCGTGCTGACGTGACTCAGGCAGAGCTGTTCATAGATGAGTTACTGTATTAAAGTTATGTTTAGTCGACGCTGTTTTGTGTCATCGGGGGTTTCCTGTGTCGTCATTCTTAGCTCGGATATAATTATAGATTTCTCTGGAAACATTTCATCATGTAAATCCACAACTCAACAAATTACTGAGCATTCGTCGACTCATTTTCAGACATTTTAATGTGGAAATGTTTTACCTTTAAACCCCGCGAGCTCAACTGGATGTTAACGCCGGTGTATCCGATTACAGTGCAGCCAAACAAGCTCAGGGGGGGTTAGCATTAGCTGTTACTGTGCTGCTGCTGTGAGAGAGTGAACGGCAAACAGCGAGACAGATATCAAACAGATCAAACTACAAACATGCTGCATGGTTCCTGTCACTCCCTCACGGTTAGATCAGCAGTTTCTGTCCAGGACTGCTAACAATGAAAACTACCATCTAGAGAGATAATGACAGAATGTCAAGACACTAAATGGCTGTTGCAAAAAATAATTCCAACTATAAATAATATCACAAACATGGTTTGATTTGATGGAGTTAAGCACAGAATTATTATCAGCAAAGTGCTGAAACGAGTCTCTGTGCAGGCTACGATTTTACTATCAGAGCTGATCGATCTAATTTTAACTTTAAGACTCATGCTTGACCTTAGAAACAGCAGTTCAGGAAAATCCAGGTGGTAGATTTCCATTTTTTGGAGCACTTTCAGGACCTCTCATCCATGTTGGCTCGAAAGTTGAGCATTAAATTTATTCTCTGGTCAACTATTTAATGTGCGGTTGGGTTGTTTAATCTCTAACAGTGAATCAGATTTCATACATAAAACCAGAATCAGCAGAGTAACCATAGCTGTCAGATCCAGTGAAAGCAGTGGAGTGGAAGTATAAATGAAAAAGACTTTCCGTCTCTGCTGAGGACACTCGCAGCTGAGCAGCTGAGCAGCTTTAAACGTTGCTGCAGATGAAGACGTGACAGTTTCATGGCTTTATGATCGCTCGTAAATCACGGACGCCAGCCTGGCTTCGAGCGAAGGCTGAATATGCGTGACGGTGCGGTTCTTTTCTTTGCTTCCGTACAGTGACAAAACAAAACCGCAACGAGCGTCGCTCCATCGATGTATTTGCATAACGAATCATCGCCAAAAGCGAGCCGAGCCAACATCCAGTCGACTAATTTAACCTCGCTCGTTTCAGGGCATTTCTGATTACTGACTGACCTGGTAAGAGCACGTGCTAACATGTGTGGAAATAAAGAAAGCCTCGCGCACACACACACACACGCTCACACACACACACACACACACACGCAGCATTCTCCAGGAGAGATGGCAACGATTCAAGAAGGCAGCTATTAAGGGAGCTTACAGCTCTCTGTTCCAATTCATTGCTGAATGTGAAACGGCGCTCAATGAATGACATCACTCGCAGCTTGTGTTCATACAAATCTCGCCCGGACCCGAGATCTCATTCGAGGCGACTTGAACAAACATTGGCAAGGACGGCGGCTCTTTAACCCTCTTCCTCCACACGCAGCCGGCGTCTCGATGGATAAAGCGCTCGGCCGCCATCGCCCGCCCCGGCCTAACGCGCCCGGATAATTTATGATAATGTGTGGTCGGGTGTATATTTACTTTAAAGGCAGCCTGATAAGGATCATGTGGCATGTTTCTGGTGAGCGTTGGGGAATACAATTGGGAGATTTGTTGCGGGGCTCTGGGGCCCCCGATGGCCCCCCGTGGGGCCTGAACAGAGCCGCTGTGGTCTGAACACACTGAGGCAGTGTCTCCGTCTCGGGCCGCGTCCATCACTCGCAGGCCGTCCGTCAGAGCGCCGTGTCCCCCGGGCGAATGAATGAAAGAGTGCTGGACCGGCACAGGGAGGAGGATTCATTCCCAAACGTGATTCAGCAGCATTTCTCAGCAGATTCTTCTTCAGCCGGCGAGTAGCTCAGGGTCGGAATCAAGGGGGGGCTGGATGAGAACCAGACCTGCTCAAAAAGAGAAACTTTGTGCTATTTATAAAACATAAAAACATCTTTTACTAGGAAAGGGAGATGAAACTCTCTGAAACTGGGCAGATTGAGCCAGATGTGAACCAAAACTGGCTGATTTTAGATCAGTTGTGTCATGAAGTTCAGTCTGAGGGCAGATTAAGATTAATTACCCAAACGATTAATGATGTGGTGTTAAACCACGAACCGGAGTTCAGGCTGGTCGCAACTTTTTGTCCATGATGCACTTTGAGCAGCTGCATCGTCCACTTCCCACATGACTGCCATCATGTTGCGGTCGACTGAGACCGTTGACATCTGTCCAGTCGTCTCCGTATTCTTCTGTTGTTCTTCTTTCTTTTAGATTTACATGACAATATAGTCATTTTTATGGAATCGGCAGTCCCACTTTGCCTTTTTAAAGCTATATATGGGAAACATCCTGGTTTGTAAAGTACAGTGGAAACACCAGGATGCACCAAAACCTCAAAAGGTTCAAGTCCAGGTCATGTACAGCCTCGGACTATATGCGGTTCAGATCCTGCAGTGGAAAAAGGGACTAAAAGGGAACAGCAACTTTTTTTCCTGCTTTCATTTCATTGACTAAATCCAGAATCGTCTTTGAACATGAGGACATGCAGCGACGTCCTCCACGTTTCCACAGAGAGCTGTTCATCAGCCAGCGTGTGCAGACCTGCATCCGTCAGTCTGACGAGTCCACACGACGGACCGAAGGCTCGGCGGGACCGACGGAGGGGCCTCGTCAAGTCTGGGCGTCTTCGTGAATGTCTTCATGTGCTCAGGGGAGACACATCTGGACAGCAGCGACTCGGGGACGCCGATGATGTTGTTTTAGCAGCTGACAGGCGACCAATCACAGCGACAATGACTTTAATTTATCCTCATTATCCGAATCAGGTTGTGAGTGCAGGAGGGTGGTTTGTGACACCTGTGCATTGTCTGACAGGAGCTAATTTAATGCCACGCCTGGCTCCGAGTGTTGTTTTTACTCCTTGATGGAACAACAGAGAGAGACCACCGTATCCGCCTCGGCACTGATGCGTAGCCATGCCGACATGCTGGTCCAGGACAGCAGCGTCTGTCCTGTCTGTTATTAGTCCTCCTTGGATGATTCACAAGTTTCTCGATTAATTGCTTTGTCTATAAAGTGAGAGCGCCCACATCAAAACCATATATTTCTTTACAGTCGTATAAAACCTGATCCACAGAATGCTGGCCAGCCTGTAAATGACTCAAAGGCTTCATTGATTATCAGAGAAGTTGCTGATGACTTTATTAATATTCCAGCAGTCAGGGTCGTCGGTCATGAGTCACGAGCAGCGCTGAACGCATCTGAAAGCACAAAGAGTCTTTTCATGTTCGAGGAATGGTCGCAGGGTTTCCCGCTCTCGGGCCACGCTTCACAGTCAGTTAAATATCATTAAAGACAGCGGCCCATAAACACGAACCTGCGGCGGCTTGAAACCGAAGCCTTTATTTGTTCCAGGCGTTCAGACAGGTCTTTCTCCTCTGTGATCAGGAGTTTGTCTTCTGAACGAGCTGCAAACACAGAGAGACTCCGGAGACCTCGAGTACAAACGCTTTGGACAAGATGTCGTGTCGGGGAAATAAATCACCATCTGAGGTGACGCTCCCAATCATATTGTAGGAGCGGGCCTCTCCTCTGCAGCCTTCTAATCAGGCCTGAGAGCGGGGACGCAAACCAGCTGCACTGCTGATATGAAAGGAGACGTTTCAGGAGAAAACAGGTGAGACGCCTCTCCGCTGTCTTTGATGAATGTGAGCGAACTAAACAAAAATACAAATGCCCCCCCCCCGCGAAACGAGGGAAAGAGTTCGCAGCGCTGCCTCCAGATGAGTGGTTTTCGAGTTGCTCGGGGTCACATGTACAGTAGTTGAGGCGTTTCAGGATGCTGGAACGTTCCCATATCTCAGAATAACTAGAACAAGATGTCCTCTGGGTTGATAGCCAGTACAAAGGCGGACGGTTTTTGGGGAGGAGGGGCAGGTGGCGAGGGCACGGCGCGAGATTGAGTTGGAAAGGCGAGGGAGAGAATTGGAATGGCAGTGGGCCGGGTTCCTAATGCACACAGCGAAGGCCAAAGTTTAGAGCCGCTCTGTGCCGGGAATACCAAGCGCCTGGCTCCCCGCGCGGCGGACAAAGGGCCGATGGGCGTGCTACGGCAGCTTAATTTTCAAAGAGCGAGAGGCGAGCGCTGCCCATCTCTTTCAGCGCTGAGCAACAGGCCTAAAAGGCATAAAGACACGTTGTGAACGTGGCAGAAACTGAGCCATCCGTGTTTTCACAAGAATCCGCTTGAGCCGCGAGGTCGGGAAACGTGGAGCTCAGCCTCGATCCGGAGGAGCGTCGCAGAGCCGCTCGAAACTTTTCCAAGACGAGTTGCAATTTATGGCGAACCCGAGGAGGGGGAAAGCACCACCAGTCAGCAGCTGAATGCTGCTGAATGGAAGCTGGGTCCTTCACCAGCCACATTGGCAAGTTTTCTGCCCTAAACTAGTCATTGTTTGACACAAAGTCATTGATACGAACTCTTTAAACAAGTTGACTCCAGTTGGAAACAGGCTGAAATATTCTCCCTGCTCTGGTGGACTGGTGCATTTCACTTCCAAAAGGTTTCTGGATTCCCAAGAGACAAAAAGGAGGTGAAAACAGAAGCAGCAGAGGCCCAGACACCCTGACTTTTAGTCCTACATTTCCCATAATGCCACAGGAAGGCTTCTTCCTCAGATCCCTCCCTGCATGGTTACACTGTGATGTCAGCAGGGTTGTTTCCTCCTCCGGAGCCACAGAAGACATCATCCAACTGTCAGCAGGACGACATCATTTGCTCGTTTCCATCGTCGCAAACCTGAAGCCCGTTTGTCACCTGAACGTTAACGTGTTTGTTGTTGCGACAGCCTTGACGAGGACCAGGTCGCAGAGAGAAGGGCTCCATGCTTTCAGGACTGAGACAGCTTGAAGCCTTCCTGGGCATGAGGTCCAGAGTGAATCTGATCCGTGGTCCATCGTTTTCAATTCAGCTTCTTGTTGGACTCTTCAGCCCTGCCTATTGGTCCATTTGTCCAGTTTTAAAGCTGTATGTTGTTTGGAGACCTGGGCCTCTCAGGTCAGTGTGAACTGGCCCTAAAGTATATTTAGTCGCTTTTAGCACTTTGACAGCTTTGTTAACAGAGCAGACGCCTGCTGTCCCTGCTGATATTAAGTTAAACAGGTGTCCTCACCTGTGAGGAGCTGCAGGAGATGAAAAACGATCTGCAGGAGGAGAAATGATTTAGCAACAGTGAGCTAAAGTGATCGCTCTGTGAGCATCTGAACAGTCTGACTTTGTGCACGATGCACAAACTTCTGCAGTAATAAATCAAACTTGTGTGCAGGACTTAAAGAGACGAAACCTTGATTTACTTCTCATCATGTTAGCATCATATGTTAGCGGATATGTCGGTTATCATGCTCCATTATCTGCCTCCAAACGTCCAGTTCAGCGTCATGTGTTTGAGTTTGTGCTCGTCACGGCGGCTCCGAGCTGCTCGCGAACAAACATCCGGGGCTCTGCGGCTTTCTGCTCGGTAAGACGTTTGACCGGCGAGGAGAGGCAGCACGCCGCGGTTCTCGTCCCGACGGCGGCCCGCTCCACGTGTCCCATGATTAATCTGCCGGTCATTAGGCTCCGCGGAGCGCCGCCGAAACCCGATCCTTTTCACTGCTCACTTTTTTTGTTTCTCAGCCCCGGCACTGAATTAGCAGCGAGAATACATTAGCATACTAAATACCAGCGGCGGGGCCGGGTGAGAGAGGACCTTTTCTCAGAGGCAGACCTTCTTTCTCAGGAAGTCAAGTTTACATATGACACATTACACCAAACATTTTGAGCCAAAGGAACTATTTTCTCTGGAAGAGAGAGGACTCACTGCAGAAAGACCGAGCTTTCTTCTGTGCTTTGCAGCTTGTTCTTCCTCTGGTTACTGATTCCTGGTGTACTAACTTCTAAATGATCTTTTTATAAATATAAAAGTGAATCAAAGTTTTTTCTTTGTTATCGGTGTGCTATAAAGTTAAAGAAGTCTGGATTCATGGCTCACAAACACAACTCGAAGGTATCTGAATGTTTTTTTAGGAGAGAAGATGGATTGCACAGACTCGAGCTCCTTTAGGTCCACGATAAAGAAAGTGGAGGACAACAATGCAAAAAAAAAAAAAAAAGGATCCATGATTTGTATGGCGTTGCCCGTGAAGGCAGGCAGGGGGATTCATTACCATAACAAGTGCAGCGCAACCAAAAGCCATTTTGCTTCCTTTGTTTCAGCTAAGCAGCTGTCATTTGCAGAACATTATGCATTTTGGATTCTTCTATGCTAATTTTTTGGGGGACAATTTTTTCAACAATAAGCACTCGGGCATCTAACAGAAAGCCTTTCATGGCACAGACCCTGGGGTGCCCCGAGCCGTGCCAAGTCAAACAATGGCTTATTGCTCTGAGCAAGCACATCTCAGCCCTTCAATAAAGCATTAAGTTCCCAGCACACTGCAGCCCAAATCCCCCCGAACTGCTCATACACATGTACCACATACAAACCTGGTCCCCGGGGCCGTCGGGCCATTAATCAAGATATTAATCAATATTGACCGGGACATGCATGCAAATCAATTGTTACGTGGTGAACAGAGTGAACATGATGAACTGCACGTACAGCAGCTTTCAGCGGTGGACTGAACATTAATTACACGGAGAGCTTCAAAGTCAAAACTGTCTCCGCTAAAGGTCCACTTACTCACTTACTCCATCAGGCGTGCGGTTTTATGATGTGCTGACGGAGAAGCTGGTGGCGTCAGTCCAGATCTGGTGGATCGCATCGGTGCAGCTCTGCTTTCAACCACATCGCATGGCCTTCATCAGCTCGTTCAGTCGTCGTGGGACCTCAGCTGCATGATGCTTTCTGCTAGTCTAATGATGAAATGGTGTTAATTCAGTGACCCACATGTTTACGTGCACACGAATGTTCCACCGATATTTAATATATTAATTAATTGATTTAGTTTGGGTGTCAGAAGAAGAAGAAGAAGAAATGTTGCTGAAGCTCGAGCACAAACAGGTGAGTGAACTCTGAGCTGTGGAGGTTTGGCGTCTCCTCTCTGAAGCTGCTGGATATTAAAACCGATCGGACGGAGGACTCGCTGATTCACGTCGATGCTGCAGCTGAGGTCGTCTCATGCTGTAAACTGGTCAGATCTTCAGCTCCAGCGTCGTGCTCGTGGACCTGACCGCTATATAGGTCATCCTGTTTTGTGTCAGACTCAGCAAACAGCATGATGTCACACAGTAATACGATCACTAACGGCTCTCTGGCTGATTACCTGGAGGAAAGACTTCATCGTGACCTGTATGATGCGTTTGATGTTGACATTAAGCTTGAGACAAACGTCTTATTATGGGCTATCTGAATGAGCTCACTAATACACAGATTAGGCCACATAAGAGCTGTGACTTAAACGGCTTTACATTCATAGAAACAGGCTCGTTAACACACTCGTTAACAGACGAGTGATATGACAGGAAGTGGAGGGAAACAGTCGTTAGCTACAGTCTGACTTCACAGTGTAAATGCATTTATAACGTCTCAAATGAAGTTATTCCTGTCAGAAAACCCTCGCAGTCACTGTTCAGGACAGATTTCACTCTGATCAGAGCAGAAACAGCTTCAGATGGCCGTCATCAGTTTTATTTCAGACCTACATATTCAGGTTACTTGATCGGCGTCTCGTTTATATTTCTTTTAACCCTCATTGGGTAAATTTCCTGCCCTCTTGCAGGCCAGTAAACGTTTTACCAAAGCGGTCCGACAGTAAAATCGAGCAGCAGAGGAAAAAGAAATGTCATGTTTCTCTGCATGTGATGGGAACAAACCTCCATCATTCAGTTAAATTAAACCTCTGGTGGAGGTAACGCCGGCGCCCTCCCCTCCATCGATCCCGGCGTGCGCGGCAGAGCCTTTTAAAGCTGAACTGAATGAGCCGAGTGTGATCATGTGTGTCAGCGTGCGTATGTGTGTGCGTGACAGTGTGGGTGGATGTTATGTGCGACTTCATTGTATTACTTGAATTATCACAGCGCCTAGCCCCGGGCCACGGCTCTCCCTGAACGGGCAAAGTCAACTCAAATTGGGTTATCGGAGACCTCGGGCTGAGCAGCCGGGCCACCAGGAATCCAAAATAAAGCAGCGGCCCCTTCTCCCCCCCAAAAATAGACCACCATCGGCAGCCAGAAACCAGGTTAACGTCGAGAAAAAACTTCCCAAGGATTTTCAGTGAACTCGCCTCCTCCTCGTCTCCTCCTGACCCCCGGGATCTGGCGGGCTCGGCCCTGAAGAGGAGCAGATTAAGGGCCGAGCTCGTAATGTGATTTCCAACCTTGCGGACCAAACAAAAGGGGGGCGGTTTTAGAGGTCATCGCTTGACCCCCGAGGGCGAAATCAATGGCATTATTACCGGGAACAACAAGATCACGTTCAATCGGCCGAGATTTGAGAGGCCGCGGAGGTGAAAGTGCCCGACGAGGAGTCGGCCTCTTTACTCCGTCGCGTCTCCGGCTGACGCTCAGACCTCGATGCCGATTGGAAAGGAGGGTCAAGACGGGCCGAGAGGCGAGAGAGACGATTCTTCTGCGTTCAAAGCCTTCAACGGCTGGAACGGGCTGGAATTAGATGTCGAACAATGAGAGCATGAATCCAGACAAATGAAGGCAGTCATCTTCATCACTCTGCAAACACCAACACGTTTCCTCAAACGAGCTCTTCCTCCTCATCCTGCACATTTTCCTCTTTTTACCTTCAGATTTTACACTGACGACATGAGACAAACGTATGAAATATGAAGAGCCAGTGGTGGATGTAACTGAGTACTTTAACTCAAGTATCTGTGGTATTTGTGATAAACTGAAGGATGAAGTTTTGAGGAAATTAAGTCTGGAAATGCTCAGACTCAGCCTCCATAACGAAGCCGATCCTGCAGCGTTGTTATTGCAGTGTTTGGGGGCCGTTTCAAAGGCTAATTTTCATTTCTGAAAATCGAACAGCTGATCTTCCTTCAGCAGACGTGAATAAAGGTCACGCTGCGCTCACTGATTCATTCACAGGATAATCAGGCATGACTCTGCCATGCGGTATGGATCATATCACATGTTTCAGAGCGGGGGTGGGTGAATATGTGTGTGGTGGCGGCTGTGGTGGTGGCGGGGGGGGGGTTGCTTTACGTGAAACGGGGGCTGCTAAGCACAGGCTTGTCCAAACATCTTGCCCGGCCCTATTCTGACAGCGGGATTAGAAGCACCTGCCATCGAGACAAAGGCAGGCCTCAAGCCAGATGAATGAAGTGCCACTAACCGCGAGCGCCGCCCCCGACGAGCCCTCGCTGATCCTCGTCGTCTCCGCCGAGGGCCTCGTCTGAGGGCGGACGTAATGAGTCAATTCTGCTCCGAGGCCGACGGCGCGACGCCAAAACAAGTCGGAGAGAAAAGGTCCGAGGCCGAGTGTGGGACGGTCAACAAGCAGCGGCGGGAGAAGAGGAAGACGCTTCCTGGGGGAAAACCTCGGGATGAATCTGCCTTCACCAGTAAAAGACTTTATTAAAATCGTGGTTCCCGTGGCGGTCGGGACCCTCCTGGGGGTCTTGAAGTGGTTGCAGTTCATGTTGGCTCATGTTCTCTTTTACTGTTTCTGATGCAGAGAGCGAGACATGAATCGCTTGCCGGCGTGCAGCAGCCAAACAGACACAAGCTGAGGGTTCGTCTGTCTGACGAGCTGCAGCCGAGCGGCGGCGGCGGGGGGAGGGGGGGTGGGTGGAGTCAGACACCGTCAGCACGTTCACACATCCCTGCAGACTCAATGAAGGCAGAGGTGTCGAGGTTCATTTGAGCCATTTTAAGCCATGAAAAGAATTTAAAAATGTAATTTTGATGAGTTTTTAGTGGTTCAATCGTTGTCTGGAGACGAACTTTAATGTTTAAAAGTCAATGAATCATCAAACTAAAACAAGTCGTGATGTTTTACTCAACATCTCATGTGTTCATCAACTGGAAATCCTCCAGAAAGACTCAGACTCAGGCCCACATATGAAGCATACACACACACGTCCCTGGACTAAGAGAACAAAACCAGAGCAGATCAGACTCTGATCCAAGAGTTCACAATGGAGCTGCGTTATTGTTCCGGTGTTATTATCATATCACATCGCTGTAGGGAGAGCAGCACTGGCAGCTAACACGCCGCCGTGTTAAACGTCCGTGAACTCCGTGAACCACACAGCAGGCTGAGTGTCCTGCCTGTGCAATGAAAGACATTTTCATACATTATGGTGAAGATGCAGACTTATCTGTCAGCAGAGGATAATGTCCTCCGCTCGGGAAACCCCGAGCCTCCCTCGGTGCGGGGTTTTTGAGGTTGGGGGTTGTTGATGGAGGGAGGCGGGGGGGGGGGGGGGGGCGGAGGATTACGGGGAGGCTGACAGCGCCCTCGGGGATCTTTCTCCTCGGCGCAGCATGGGGCTTGTCCCCCGCTCTGTCCCCTGATTGAGAGAGCGACCCGGGGGCTGGCAGGCCGGCCGAGCTCGCCACAGGCTCCGGCCACATCAAGTCAATCTGCATCAGATTCAGCCTCAGAGAAACAGGAAGGAGGCTGGACGGAGGCTGGACGGAGGCTGGACGGGGGCTGGACGGGGGCCATCAGGTGCAGAGTGACATGGATACAAACCATGTGTGAACACGGTCCATCCAATCAGCCGCTCTTTGTTTCCTCATACATCCAGTTTTCTCATGAGCAGAAAATCTTCTCTTCATTCGATGTTTCTTTGAGTCACATTTGTGGCGGCAGACTTCAGTCTCTGAAATCATGGATCAAAAGAGACGTGAGCTCGACTGTGATGTGATGAAGTATTTGCCGACTGCAGGACTCGCGGTGAGTTCAGGTTTTCGTTCACGGGTGACAGGAAGTTGCTCTCCAGGAGTCCTCCAGGTCCTTTCTGCGTAACATCATTGATGAACCTCTTCTCCCACACAGTTCATCTTATCTTACGTCCTTATCCTTCATGCATCGCTGCCATCACAGGCACCACCGGCTCATCACGACCCGCCCCCCCCGAACGAAAGACGCGTATAAAAATGAATGACAGAGTATCTTCCTGTGCTTCTGGCCTCTGCTGGAACGATGGCTTGCCGTTAATTGATTTAATATACGAAGAACAAAGTGGATGTTTGTGCTGGTTAGCAGATTCGTAGCTGGGCCCCTGGCTGAGCTCCCAGGACACTTTGATGGGGGGGGTCTGGCCGTGTTAACAGCACTAACGCGAGCATTAATAATTCATTCATTTGCTAATTTGCAGCTTTGACAGTGGCAATCTGGACAGGCTCAGTGTGAAGAAATAGTCTGCAAAACACGCCATCCTCTTCCTCAGAAGGTGTCCGTCTTGATGAAGGCTGCACGTCGTGCCAGGACTTCTTACTGCATCCAGTCACTCTGGTCCCACACCCCCCCTGTTGGAGGCAGAAGAAGGTCTCCCCTCGGTATCATCCAACTGTCAAACATGAGCGCTCCCCACCGTGATGTATTTGGAACGGTCCTTTTTATCAACGCTAGCATGATTCTTGGGTGGTTCTCCCCCTCCTCCCTCCGCCTTCCTCCCTCCACCCTCCACCCTCCCCTCCCTGTGTTTTTGCCTTTCTGGTCCAGTTCCCATTTCTAAGCCCTGGGGTGTTGACAGCAGCATGCCTGATCGTTGGGGTTCATGTGCGTGTCCAGGCTCCTGTTTCTTTCTTTATGGAGGGGCCGAAGGAGCCGAGGTGCTGATGGAGCCGCTGTTTGGCGTCCAGGTGAGCGGCGCTCAGCGCAGGGCGAGCGGCGTGCTTTTGATCCCACCTCTGCCATTGATTTGGTGCACGGCGGAGCACAAATGCGGATCTGAACGGAGCTCCTTTCATCCCGAGCGTCAGGGTTGGCGGGGTTAATCTCTCTCTAAGTGGGTGAGTTAGGCGAGAGCTCGAGGAAAGTATCTGTTTCAATACGGGCCGCCATGTTCAGACTTCATGCACGACGGCGTTGCTTTAACTTGAAATACTTCGTATGAGAATAAAATTTTGAAGATCCAGTCTGTAAAGTAGTAGAATGCCCCCCTCCCTCTGAACACCTCTGCGTGAGGTGGTGCTCTCGGAGGATTATGCTGCCTCTCAGCGTCCGGTTCTGCCTCGCCATGGTCCGCTGTCTCTGGTTCAAAAATATTTGGGCTTACTTCAGGAATACTCCGACATGCTTGGTTAGTTTAACTGTCCTGAAAGCAGAAGTCCAGATCTGACAGATTCCTTTGCCAGGCCTGTTTTTGCTCAGGTGTCATTACGCTGGTATGAACGTCGGTATGAAACGCGACTCTGCGTGACGAATGCACTGTTGGGGTTAGTTCTGGTGGTCTCGGCGCGAGGGAGGCTTCCAGCTATAACTGACGCTGCAGAGAAAACAAAAGCGCGAAAGAAAACCTTCTCTAAACGAAACCTGGGCGGCGATGAAGTCAGATAGCTAATCCTCAGCTTAACGTCTCAGTTTGGACACTGCTAACGCTTTCCACGGGCTCAGGACGGAGCTGTTTGTCCACCGCCTGCAGCGGCGATGGTGGATTCCAGACATCACCAGCAGCTTTTTAATCCAACTGTGATTTCTAGCACAAAAACGCAGCTCCAGACGTGATCTGTCTCTGTAATCCCCCACCAGAGAGTCAACTGCACACTGTGTTTTATTGTTCACAATGTCCGACATGTGTCTTCTTCGCAAATAAGAAGAGTAAATGAAGATATATTTGAGCGACATTTGACCCGGAACGTGAGGATATCTGGATTTTGTCCTTTTCCTCCAAAACAGTTCAGGAGATTTTCGGCTTTTACTCAACATCTCGACACCAATCTGACAGCTGATCGGTCGGAAGCGAGGCCCATCTGAGCAAAGACATTCAAAACGAACCCCCTACCCAACAAATACTGTGACATTTAAAGGATAACTTTCATTTTTTACAACCTGGACCTTATTTGTAGCATTAAATGCGACCATTTACTCACCCAGACAACTTTGGTGGCATTTGGAGTCGTTTTGAAGAAATTAGCCCCAGAGGAGCGGCGCGTATATCCGTATAATGCGAGTACTCGGGGCATCCATGCGCAGCCTCTATATAACACATAATCTGCAGAAACTCGTTCATATTCCGATATTTAGTTATGATATGCTGGTGCTATTCCCCTCTGAGCCCGTGGTGGCATGTTATCAACATCCAGCGTCTCTAGACAACTACCTCTGACGTGGATGATGTCATTTTCGTCATCGATGAACATTGTCCACAAGAACACCACCAGTTACCGTCTACTCGTGGACGCGCAGCCGTTTGTTGTCGTTTGGCCAGCTGTTCCTCTCTCTGCCTCCGCGTCCTCCTTTCAACGAGCTCCTCGTCCGTGTACTCTGGCTCAAAACGGTAAGGACGTCCATCGTAAACAAAGTCATCGTCCACCACCTCAGAGTCGGAAAAATATTCATCCATTTTGTGAAAAATAACAGTCACAAACTACAGCTAAACTAGCCGACCGCCGCAGAGTTAGCCGTGTTGTGGCTGGCTGCTCGCAGCGCGCGGCGTTCGAATATGACGTCATCCACGTCAGAAGTAGTTGCTTAGAGACGCTGGATGTTGATAACATGCCACCACGGGCTCAGAGGGGAATAGCACCAGCATATCAGAACTAAATATTGGAATATGAACGAGTTTCAGCAGATTATGCGTCATATAGAGGCTGCGCATGGATGCCCCGAGTACTCGCATTATATGGATATACGCGCCGCTCCTCTGGGGCTAATTTCTTCAAAACGACTCCAAATGCCACCAAAGTTGTCTGGGGGAGTAAATGGTCGTATTTAATGCTACAAATAAGGTCCAGGTTGTAAAAAACTAAAGTTATCCTTTAAGTTATTCCTTCATCAGTTATCACAATGACATGAACATGAGAGAAATCTGAGAAGGAACAGCACAGAAAAGCAAAAGGTTTGTTTTTGAAGATCTTTCATATTTGAGAAGTTTTAGTTGAGAGGACTTGTATAATTATTCAGTTTTGGGGGGATTTTGTTCCAGACTTTCACCTGGTTTGTGTTTTTCCTTCTTTTCTCTCCGGTCATTAACAGCATTGTGTCACAGTGTTCTCCTGACTTAAACTCGTGTCGGTGACGCTTCCTGCGTTTCCACTGTCTCACTCGGGGAAATAATCCAGTTAATAATGCGACAGCGTGCTGACGTCTGCGGGAGTGTTCTGCTTCTGTTCACCTTCATGTGCAGGGAGGTCGGCGCGACACTTCGGCGGGGCAGGTCATGTCTTTGCATCGTGTTCAGAAAGCCCTCAAACAGCCGGACATCGTGCATCATGAAGTGTATTTTGAGCGTGGCGGTTTGATTGGCTGCGTGAACCCGGGTTGACGAATCAGACGCAGGTGAAGGTGTGCGTTTGTTTTGTTGTGTGATGGTGTGAGGAGGACTCACAGTCTCACTCTGTTTTCAGTACTTACTGATGGAGACCTGCTCCGTGGACCGACTCCGCTGTGCTTTGTCCTTGAACTCGACGTAAACTGCTGCCAACCTGAAGACAGATAACAGGTTTCAGTCAAACACATCATTTCACCGTCACTTCTCACATAGTAACATGTTCATGACATCCAAAATGAACAGAAGTGTGTCTGACCTCGTCACTTAAAGGTTTTCTGCAGTGATAACAGTGTTAGCCTTGTTCCTTCACCTCTGACTGCAGTCTTAGTTCACTCGAGGTCATTTTGGGCCTTTAAACAAACGACTAATATGACTGATTTTCCAGGAAGCTACTGTCTTTGTTTGGAACTGTCCATGAATGAGGACACGCCTTATAAAACTGCACACGTCTGCTTCAGCGCTCAGGGAACACATATTCTCTGTGGCTGCTGAATAAAGGGGGTCTTTTGAAGTCACAGTGTCACTTGTCCTCTGAACACTGTCTTACTGCTCCGATCCATCCATGTAATTGCAGAGAAAATGATTATTTCATTCGGGGCGCGGGCTGGAAATCAAAGAGAATATGGCCCCTCTTTAAAATCTCTGTCTGAAGTATGAGGCCTTAGCTGGAAACAGGGATTCTGGACAGACTGTGAGGGGTACCGAACCTCAGGCCAGTGGGTGTACATAATTTATGTATAATTCAAGCTGTTAAATGTCCCTCTAAGGATGCAAAGGGACCTGAGTAGCCCCTCTTTAGAGCGTCCTTCACAAACATTATTAATCAGGTCCCCATTCTCACAGGCCTCTGGTCTGGCTCGAGACAATGGGCTAAATGAATCCCAGCACATCGAGCTTGGGAATGGCTCTGCCGCACTTACAGTATTCATCAATCATAGTCTGAATCTATTGTCGGGATGCCGAGAGCGCGAGCCCGGCACCGCTGCCATTAAAGGCTCTGATGTGGGAATGTGAAGCTCACTCTGCCGCTGTAATAACACCAGCTGAATGACCAAAATGTAAATGCACGAGAGCGTTCAACGGCACAGTGAGTCACGGCTGCAGCTGGCCTCTGGGTCCAGACAGGAAAGGCTGATCGCTACCAGAGCACACACGCTGCCTGCTGCATGCGAACGCCTCCTGAACCAGGTTTTTAACAGGAAAAAGCATCAACTTGTTCAGCATCTGCAGTCCAGGTCCAACTTTGTTCAGATCAAACCACCACAGGCAGCGCCGCCCCTCAGTCCACTGGAACATCGTCTTTGTCGAGCTTTTCTCAGTGAAATGTCTTGATGACAAGGTGAGGACATTTGTTAACACAATAAGGTTTTATTTTTTCACAGGTCTTTCACCCTGCAGACTGGAGTTCATGTCCTGTTTGAAACCAAACGTTATAATAATAATAATTATTATTATTATTACTATTATTATTCGACTTAGCGGCAGTTGAGGTTCAGGTTTTTTGTTCTTCTTTTGTTCTTTTGTTCGCTTCGGTTTAGGAAAGTTGTTTGAGTTAGCACAGACCCGTCACACATCCAGACAATGAGTGCTAGCCAATCATAGCACAGTCGTAGTCGCCAATCAGAGTGCAGTTGGGCGGGGCTAGGCGGAAAAGTGTTGGGCGCTGTAAATGCTGAACGTCGGTACGTTAACGCTGTCATTGGAAGCCTGTTAGCGTGGCTAACTCTGTCTCTGCACAGCCTCACAGAGGCGCTAGCGGAGATGTAGAAAGATAGTTTGACATTTTGGGAAATTTGATTTTTTTGTCAAGAGACAGAGCAGAAGATCGATATCAACCAGGACCTGGTTAGCTTAGCATAAAAACTGGTAACGTGCACAGCTAGTCTGGTTCTGTCCAAAGGCAACAAAACCACCGACGGTCGCTGCACCTCTGAAGCTCACCAACAAGCTGAACCGAGAGTGCAACGATGACAAGTCGTCATTTCACCATAAGAGCATGTGTCAGACATTTGACATGCTACGGTTACCAGGCAACCAGCAGAGACAACAGGAAGTTATCGCAGACAGTCATATGACCATGAGATAAAAATGTCATTTAGCATAATTTAAATGTAATTCAATGTGGTCTCTTGGTTCTGAAGTCTCTGAGGTCATTATTGGACTACAGGTGATACATTTCAGAGCTGCACTCTTCCATGTCGGGCCATTTGGACGTAAGGAGGTCAGGCGGCAGCGGAGGACAGATTTAGACGTGTCCTCAGAGGTCAGTCGACAGGAGGGACGGGTGGAGCGACAGGTAACTCAGTCATGCTGGTAATGAAATGAAGCTCGCCTCTGGGCTGGAAGGGACAGAGAGCGCTGCCAACATCGTCATCGCCCGCCGCTCCCGGACGACCTGACATCGGTTCATCATACCGGCGTCGGCGCAGCAAGGCGAGGAAGATGAGCTCGAGCTTTTCTGGTCACGCTTGAGTGGACATGTTAGCAAAGCGTTATTTATTCAGGAAGTCTCACTCACTGAATATGAGGTTTCACACACATTTTCATCAGCTGTGTTTCAGTGTGCAGATTCCCATTTAAATAACGTCTTCAAAATGCTTCATTTTTAACCAATAAGACTCAGTAACTACAGCCGCTCATGGTAGTTACCATCAAACAGGGACTATTTTCAGCGGCGGATGAATCCACATTTGGTGCTGTGGTGAGTATTTATGGCAGCAGGACGGTGTGTTTGTCCTGTGATCGAGTGGAAATCAGCTGTGCATCCAGCTGAGGTTGTTAAATATCCTGACAGCGGTTGTTCTGCGTGGAGAAATGTGACGAACGCAGCGTCAGCGGCGTCCAGGGATCTCAAAGGTAACGTGCGAAGCGTCTCTCGTGTCCCGGAGCAGCTTAAGAGCTGCAGCCGCGGCCTCGAACGCGGCTGCCGGCTTTGATGCAAACATCACCTTTTTCTCCGCTCGACTCAAGAGCGCCTGGGAAAACTTTAAAGACGGGGGGACGAGTCGCGAACGTCTCGGCGTTAACCTCAGTCAGAGTGCGGAGCTCTTCACCCCTTGTTGTTCTGGGAACTTTTTCCCCCTGTTGTTGTTGTTGAGAGAAGAGGATTATTGATGTATATGCTTTGAAATATCAAAGCGTTTGATCCGCGGCAAAAATAAAGTGATGCCTGCGTCCTTTTATGCCATCACTCATTAGGGAACTGGCGCTCAAAAGGCAGCTTTGTACAGCGAGCCGTTTTAAGTCGGAGATGGCTTTACAATAGATTACCACGAGCGCAGTGAGATTTCAGGCTGAGAAAGTGAATGAAAGGCTATGCAAATTGCAGCATGTACATCTCCGGATGAAAGAAAAGAATCAGGAGTTTGTGAACTTGAATAACCCCCTCCCCCCCCTCCCCCACCTCCCTCCGCCTCCTCCTGCTTTACGTTCCCTTTTTTAAAATCTGAAAGTTTTTCTCTTGCAGCGACGAGCCCAGCGTGCTCGGCTTTGTGACAGGTGAAATATTTATCCAGGGAGAGACGGGGGAAGGAGTCAAAGGCGGCCTATCTTGTTTGAGTCCCCGCGTAGACAAAAGCTATTGAAGAGCTGACAAGCTTGTGCATGGAAGGGCCCAGCATGGCTCGGAAAAGTGGTTGTAAGCGATTGAAAGTGAGACAAACGGGGAAGAAAAGAAGGGTGTATCTCCGGGCGACTATGGGCTATACGAGGCTGTAATCTGGGGTCTTTTTAAAAGCCATCTCTCCCCGTCAGGATGCAGGAGTTTCTCTCACGCTGAGGCAGAGAGCGCAGAGACGGAGCCTTTCAGAACCGCTTGACTTCTGCCACGGTGGCTGGCCCCAACTATCTGATAGCCTTTCTCCTTTTACACGGTGGCCTTTATCGCCCGGCTGAATGGGGACAAAGTGCCCTCACCTGACCCGACCCGGAGCAGCCTTCATGTACTCTTCGCAGACTGCCGCCACGTCGGCGAAGCACCGAGCTGGACCGAGTGTTTCACGTTAAAACGCCGTGAAAAAGAGCGACACCCTTTTCTTCGGCGAACCAGCGGCGCTGCAAAGCTGAAGCTAGCTCACCAGGAGCAGACAGCCGGTCCGGTCCAACAGCAGCTACAAACCGGTTTCAGCAAACAGTCGGCAGGAAAGTCTCAGCAGTCCACTTTCTGATAAACTGATAAACTGTTCCTGAATCAGATAATTCACTGATTTTGAATGAATGTTTCCACGTTTGAACAGCGATAAATGAACCCGAGCTCGGGCTGATCACCGCTCAAAGCGTCTTCTCTGCAGCGTCACCTTTCCGGCCCGTCCCCGCTCGGAGGAGGACTCCTGCGGATCCTTTCAAGCTCACGTTTTACAAACAGGGTTAAAGGAACAATAAAAGCCTTTGAGGGGGGGAAGAGGAGCGCCTCGCTCTGCTCCTCGTTAAACGCGGCCAAGCGCGGACGCTGCAGGACACAAGGTAGATGATTATCAGGTCGCATTTGTTTGACCTTGAATTAGCTTCGACGTTTACGCTTGACCGCTTCACCCCGGGCCCGAGAGGGAGAGGTCGGCGAGTTCAGCGGCGACACATAAAGCGGCAGATAACGCGAAGCCGTCGGGTTTAGAAGACGTCGTCTTTTTCTTCACTCCGCGGCTCAGCTCTTTGGCTCTGCGGGGCTCCGCGGCGCAGCGCCGACCCACGTTTGGCGACAGACAAAATGATGAAAGATTCACCACATAAAGTCGCAGCCAGACCACAACAGTTGAGCCTGTGCAGACACACAGTTTCCCCTCAGCAATTATCCCAAGATGGGGAAGATTTACCAAACATTAACATGACATTTTGGTCGCTCGGGGGGGTTCGTGTTCCATCCTTTGTGCTTAACAAACAGCGGCGGATCGTGTGTTTCTTCAGCGGACGAGTGAAGACGATGAGTAAAAGACGCAGAGACGGAAACACGAGTGAAAAAATCAAATGAAAAGAGAGAAAAACACAAGAAGCTTCTCAAAAAAGAGAAAAGCTGAAAGCAGAGAGCGGGGATGCAGACGGTTCGAGTGTTTCACTCTGGATTCTGTTTTCTTCTCACGGGAAATCACGTTCACGAGCATTTGCAGCAAACATCGCCAAGGTTAACCAGAGCTATTCAGGGTTGGTCAGCGTCTCTCCGGCTTCTCTTCTTTTGTTTTGACATCTGTTTTTTGAAAATTAGCGGCGGTTTGTGAGAAATCGTCTTGTTATTGAGTTTGGGGAGTCAAAACAATTGTGGCGTGGGAACGCGCCGGTTACGACGGGCCTGGTTTACAGATACAGGGATGATGTCAAGGTCAAACGCACCTCTGCTTTCCACAGACATCTCGCAGTTGGAGTTTAAGTGACACGTACACACCACCAAAATAAAAGCATCCCCACATCTGATATCCTCAGCAGCTGCCAGCTGGAATCAAGCTGAACCTCATGTGACATTTCTCTACAAGTGTTTTACATTTCTGGAGATTAAAATGTCCAGTGTCATATTTACTCTGCACACAACAAGAATATTCAAAACGTTCCACCATGTGAAAGATCTGTTTGGTCTAAAATAACATATTTTCAGTAAATTCAAACATTTTATCTTCATTCAGACAAAAACAACACGTCTGCAGGGCTGAGGCCTGTCATCTGCCACGTCAGCACGTCACGTTAGAGTCAGAGAGACAAACATGATCCTCCGTCATCACACAAAGTCTGCTTCTCCTGTTATCTGCAGAATATTTGACAGAAATGTGTTTTTCCTGCTCATGTTTCCAGCTGGAAATGGAAAGTCGAGCTACTGAAGATTTACAGGAAAATAAGGGGCCAAGCAAACACTGGCTCAGCGTTAGCGTCCCTGGACCAGCAGACCGTTCTATGACCCACCCTGCGGAGGCCTGGCCCTGGTCAGACCCCTTCAGTCTAGGATAAGGTGAGATCTGGGCCTCTCAATTTGTTTGAGGCTTGTGAAACAGAAATGAAGCCACAGCGTCATCATCATCAGGAAACCCGACTATCGAGTATCACATCACCTGGAAACATGTGGGGGGCGGGGGGGCGGGCGATGATTTGTATATTAAATGAAAGGGGCGGGGCTAAGGATTGGTCATGTGATTCATGACTCCTGGGGTTAGGCCTGTCAGTGCCCCACCTGTACAGGTGCAGGTGCACAGGTCAGGTCCTGTCGCCTGATCAATGGGTTTTCTATTGGGATGACAGGTGTGAACTCAGAGCTGCTCACTTGTGATTGGATCACCCACGACGCATATTAATGCCAGGTGTAAGCAGCAGATCAGGGATCAGTGGACAAACGCTCAGCGCATGCATGTGTTACTGAACCCTGTTCACGAGAGCAGATGTTCGCCTCAGAGTGGCGTGTAAGGAACAACTCATTTGTCGCGGTTTTTACACGAACACGCTGCAGCGACAAGTTCAAATGGATCCAGGAAGCAATGGTCTGGAAAGAGAACAACAACCTCTGAAGTGTCCTGAAACTATAATGAAGCGTCACATGGTGCAGATTGCCGGGCTTTAATGTGGGCAAACAAGACATGAAAGAGAGTCATAAAGAGCGCAATGAATAGATAATCTATCTCTCTTATGGGACGCTTGACAAACGGAGGGTTGAGAAGTTTACTGCGCCCAAAACGCCCTCGCTTTTATCGGCCGTCATTGTCTCGAAGGCCTCACCTAATGGTGCTTAATGTATGGGTGCCTTCAACAACATACGCCCGAGCAGTCGTAGTCAGATCCGGCATTCAGGCGCTCCTGTTGGGGCCTCCTCGCAGCTTCTATAGGAGTTTGCATTGTGGAAAGCAGAGGGTTAATCAGCACTAACGCACTAATTGGCAGAGACTGTGCTTTTCCCATGACCCCTCTACACCCGTTATTAGCTGTATTGTTCTGGAGAGCAGAATTATCATATAGGCTGCACAAACATCACAATTAGTACAATTTGACAAAAATAAATGGCACAGCGGGTGACTCAACCCTCCGCTGAACCCAGACTTTGTGTTGGAAATAAACAGAAACGGCTGATCTGAAACAGGGCGGAGGACGTGGAGCGAGGCTGGAACTCATCGGGGGGAGTTTTACTACAACGGCGTACAGTTAGAGCACGTGGTTTCTCATTTCAACCTCGTGTGTTTATGTCATGAGCTGCTCTCGTCCAGAAGCTCCATCAGCTGCATGTTTGGTGGCTCGTCTTCAGCTGTGTGTTTGTGGTCAGTTTAGCTTCGTGGAGGACAACCAGCAGCTGGACGGAGTCCAAGCACTGATTTAGAGTGAAGGTTAGCTGTTAAACTGCGTTCAAGGTTTGTTTGCTGATATATTTGACACCGGAGTTTATCGAGGCTGCTGAAACACCGTGAATCCACCTTCTCTGTACAGTCCTACAAACTGACAAACATCACAGCGTCATCCAATCAGGAGACGTGCTGCCTCAAGGCCCTGATACACCTCAGAATGTCTCAGGAGGACCACGGTGAACGCGGTTGGTTTTACGACACCGGGTGGACAAGGCAGTGGACGAGGCGGTGGACGTGTTCACACATGTGCAGTAGAGCCGGCCAGATGCACCAATACCGATACTCGTCCTTATCAGAATCATCCTGAAGAGATTCTTATTACGAAAAGTTTTTATCTTGTTCTCTGTTGAATATTTTGGGGCCCTTGCGGCCGGTTAGTGTTTTCCTCTGGCTGATTAGCCAATCAGGTTTGATGCTCACAGCATCACCAGAAGTCGCCAGCTCACTTTTTGGCAAATGCTAACTGGCAGCAACAAGCAGATATATGAGCCCTGGATTGTGTGCATGAGACATAAAATAGAAAATGAAATCTAAATAAAAAGTCCACAGACGGAAAGTCTTCTGTGTCCAAGCTGCAGGAGCATCGGGGTTCAGGTTCTGGTTTAGTTTGAACAGCATCAGACCTGGTCCACTCTCCTCTCGTTCAAACAAAGAATAAAAGCACAAGTCAACTGTTTCCTCCAGGAAAAAGGAGACCGGTTCAGTCCAAGTGGATTCTCAGGATGAGACTCGCACCTCGTTCCTCATGTACGCCCCCCCTCCACCTCCCTCCACCCCCCCACATCGAGCTGTCCTAACCACGGCAACTGGAAAGCATGCATAGCTAACGCCCGCGGGATTGTGTGGAGGCTTTTGTCTGGCCTGCAGGCTCGGTGAGAGGACTCGATAGCCGGGACTTCTTTGGCATCACACCCGATCCGCTATCCATTTTTCTTTTTCTTTTTTTTTCGGGATGCAAAAGGGTCCGTTGTGCGAAGCTGACATGCATAATATGAAATGTATTCCAGGCCGGGCCAGTTAAAATTCATTCTAAACTGTTTACCCGGGCAAAACAAAGGGCAGCGGTCACGCCTGTTATCGGCTGATTTATTGGAGAGATGGAGAAAGAAAGAATTGGCAGGCACGCAGCGGTGATAGTTTGGTGAGAGGGCGAGAGGAGATGGGTGGAGGGGGGTGGAGGGGGTGGAGGGGCGGAATAGATGCACTTAAAAATCACTTCTTTCACCGTTACTCCTTCGGCCCTCGTTGGTCGTACAAAAGGATGAAAAAGTCCTGGCACTCAGCGCTCCTTTCACTCAACACAGCTCATCATTGTGTTTGGAAAATGAGCCAATTTCCATAAGCGATTGGGAGGACAATGTCTTAAACAAGCGTGCACGCAGCGTGACAATGAGAGGAAACAAAAGACTGTCCCGGGTTGTCTCGGTGTGGGCGCTCCTCATGTTACAGTACAGAAGCTTTGATGTTCAGAAACTAAACTTCATGTTGGTTTTTCTCTCGGGCCAAAAATCCCAAACAGTCACTCACTGAAATCTGCACTTCAACAGAACCTCAAGGTGCAAATCCACGAAAACCAGAGGAGATCTCAGACTTTAATGCATTAACTGTGCATGAAAGTGTTTCTGCTGTTTGGAGCCAGTTAAGCACGTCGAAAGAAAGAGAAATAAATTCTCATTGTCGATCAGGTCCCACACAGTTTGACTGCAGATGTTTTCAGGGAGGAAGACTCTGATACCGCTACCGATAAGAGCTGAAATAAACCGACAGCGTAAGAGACACGAAACCGAACAATGCAGAGCTCTAGAAAAGTAAAGGGGGGGCAAACAAAACCACGAGAACACTAAAGGAAAGGACTTAAAACTTAAACTTAAAATCTCTAACTCTCCTGGAGGTCACAGGGCCCAAAGCTACGACCTTCTGATGTTTTCTAAAATTTCTCCTCGATGATGTTGGGACTGGAGGAACACAGGCTTACAGGATGGTCTCTGTGGACCCACATGAGTGTTATCAGGTGGTTTATGTTACACCACGACCCTCTGCTGTTCTGTTTTATGATGTGACCACTCTGTCGTTGAGGTTTCAGGTTTAGGATTCAGGAGGAAAACAACTCGCGATGGAACCGTGGTAGTCGTGGTCAAAAGAAACGCACGCTGACGGTCTGAGGAAACAGAAAGCGAACGGCGGCCTCCTGCGTTGAGGTCTCAGGTTTTGTTGCCTCATCCGTCCACGCTGACCTCGTGTCCTGGATTTTATAGCACGCCAGAGCCGCAGTTGAACGAAATCGTGTCATTTCGGGATATTTGCTGAAACTGATGCTGTCGGTTTTCCTGGAAGGACCCAAAGCCTTCTTCCAGGCTTTCACTGGACTCTGGCCGTCACCGTACTGGACTCGACAGATCCAGAGCGCGCAGGCGGGGGACGGCAGCGGCTGCCGACCCGCTGCCGAGAAGGACCTGCAGCTGCGGGCCGGCGAGCTGCAGCACACGACGGGACCGCTTCCCAGACTCCTCACAGGGGACAGTGTGTCCGGGTGGAGAGTGTTGGCAGATGCAGAACGAGGCGGCGCCGCTCTCCCACATCCTCCTCGAGGCCGTGATGTCAGAGGGACGCGAGGAGGAGGACGGCGAGGCTATCTGAGGACACTAACGAGCTCCACTCAGCTCGTGCTTTGAGGGGATGAAGAGCGACAATGAGGAGCAACATGGGAACCAGAGTGCATCTGGGCTTCATGTGTTCTCACACACACACACACACACACACACACACACACACACACACACACACACACACCATGCATTCACTCAGGCTTGACACTCCCTCATGGCACATTCATTAATGCACACACACATGCATACCATACACTCCAGTACTCCCTCCTTCTCTTGGGCATACAAAACACACAAACACACACACAAACACACACACACACAAAATTGGAAGTGCGAGCTTTGTGGGGAGGATGTCACGGGCCCCCCGCTGTGCTTCACACTGCACTTCAGTGATGCTGTGAGATGGGACATCGCATGACTGGGAGCACAATAATGTGTGTGTGCATGCATGTATCTGTGTAAGGGTGTGTGTGTGTGTGTGTGTTAGAGGTCTTTCTTTTAATGTACTCCTACACACACACACACACACACACTCTCACGTCATTGGAGTGGCCCCCTGCTGTGTTCCTATCAGCATCAGCAGTGAATCGGCGCGCTCAAGCAGCAGTAAAGCCCCCGAAATCTCACTCCGCTGACCCCGTGCGGACAATAAACTGCATCTAATTACTGGCGCATGCACTCCCAGCACTCCCGGCGCGGCGCTCCCTGGCACTGGCCGCGGACGTTCACAAAAAGCAACGGGAGCGCAGGCCAGCTCCTCTCGGAGATATAACGTTTTTTGACAGCTTAAGCCTTTTCGGGTGATTCGCCGCACAGCTCACAAAAGGCAGCGCTCGAGTCGCGCGGCCTCCGCCAGGGAAAACAAATTTCACGAAGCCTCGCCAAGTGCAACATGTTGGCCCGTCCTCAGCGGCCGTCAGAGGGGGTGTGACACGTCGGCCTCTGCTGCCACGATTGGAGGCTTTAAGGAGTTTTGTCTCATTTCAGTCAGTGATAAAAATGCAGCAGGGTGACAGGAAGCAGTCTGAGGCGCGAAGAAACACGAGTCAGACACATTTTCTCTGGAAAAAATGAAGGAAAATGGGAAAATGAGTGTTTTAACGCTTTAAAGATCCACTTCCTGCTTCCCCATTGGCTGACTGTTATTACTGCAGTTTGCCTGTGTTTGTAAATTATCCTGCACGTCCTGAATGAATGTCTCCCATCTCTTCCATCCGTCCCACAGGACCTAAACGCAGCATTCGCGCTCAGAACGCACACACATCGCAGAAGAAAACACGGTGGAATCTGATCTTTGACAGGTATCGTCACGGCGATGTGTTCAATGCGTCGGCCATGTTTTCCTTCTTTCCTCGCTCCACCCAGACACGTCGGTGTAGGCTGGATTCCTTTATGCTCCTTCCTACCTCGACCGAGGGCCTCGCCGGCTGACAGCGAGCTTTTATTAATGACAGGTCCCCCACCCTGCTTTGAATAGGTGGGCCGAGACAAACAATAGCTGTTGTTGGGGACGTTGGAGGAGCAGCGCCGGCTTTTGAAAAGGCCCCGGCGCGCTGACAGGTGCTGCAGGAAAAAAACGAGCGGGGCGTCGGTGCCTCGGCGGCCTCGCAGGTGTGGAGACGTCAGGGATGACAGAACACCTGCGACGTCCTTCCCTTCACGCTGATGATTTCGCTGTATCGCTTTTCATACGCGGCCGTGATAAAAGATACAGGGGGGTGGCGACGGGGTGAGGCGGCGACCGCGCTCCGCTGACAGCACCGCCACGCTCCACCTGTCCGCTTATAATAACATAACACCACCATCAATACGACTCCACGATGAAGGATGACACGTCGATATTTTCCAGTTATCCTTCTGTTTTATAAAACTGTTTTAACTTGAACGCACCACAACTCTGAGCTCAGACCTTTGATGAAATAATATCTGGAACTAAGATTTCGTCTTTTTCAATAATCTCATCTCTTATTAGTTTTCCAACGCTTTGTAAGAACTCTTCCATTTGTCAAGACAAACGGTGAAACGGTTAACTCTGATCACAGCACACGATGGGCTCATGGAAGAGGAGTTTTACAGTCCCCAGCTTTCACTCAGAGGTGTGAAACAAGCAGCCTTGTAACGCATCAATCAATCAGGATCAATCATACTCATGATCAGGTTTCACAAACACCCATCGGCTCACGATCGGGTCAAACTCATCAAGCTGAAAGCAGCAGTTCATCACAGACTTGTGTATTAAAGCAGTGGACCCCCCAACCTTTTCTGTACCATGGCCCAGTTTAATGTCTGACAGTATTTTCTAAAGGTCTAAAGGTGTAGCAGATAAAAACAAAATAAAATGATAAGATCGGCATTAAAAACTGTGGTATTTTCTCTTTAATAATAATAATAACAATAATAATGAACGTAAATCCACTTCCCACTAGTGGGCCGTGGCCCACAGGTTGGGGATCAATGTATTAAAGGGAGTCTGTGAATCCAGCAGGGACAGAAAAACACAGGTGAGCTAACTTTAAAACAGAATCCGACTTCATCCAGGTGAGAAACTTCTCCCTGCAGAGTCATCGATCTACATTTACTCATGTTTCCAGCTTGGATTCCAGATTGGGATTATCATCGTTAAATTAGATCAATAAGGCGACCTGAAGCTGCGTTCGTGTTGGTGGGAAACATCTTTCAAGTCTTTTTGGGGGGAAACGCTGAGAAACGACGAGTGAGAATGACGAACAAGAAGCAGCGCGCAGCGTGGGTGGCTGATAATGAAATAATTGGCTGAAGGAGGAGGGAAGGACGCGGGGGAGGGATTTATCTCCACGCACCCAACACCCGAGCACAATTAGTCCATTAAGCCAGAGATGACGACCAAATAATAATCATGCGCCTTTGTTTCGCTGAACCTTTTTAGTAAATATGCATGAAGTGACCTGGAAAAACGCACAATGACAACTTTTGCCTCGTAAGTCGGCAGCGGGAACAAAGCCGGCATTCACCGACGGAGATGTCGTCATCGGGCTGAGTGATCATCAACAACCTGCCGTGTTTTGTCCTTCATCACTGCTCATTAGGCACACACACACACACGCACACACACACACACCATTCAGATGGTTCTCAGGCAGCGTGTACAATAAGGAGGCCGGAGCATTTAATCACTGGAGGCTTTTTAAAGTTAATTAGTGTTGATTCAAACGTTCCTGGAGAAACAATCTCTGCTGTTTATGACTCAGTGTTTCTACAACAGAAACGAGTCGTTAGGGACTTTTACGGCACGCCGTCCTTCAGAAAGCGCCGCTGACAGCGACACTGTATGAGCGAAGTCATGTGGAAACCCAGAGTGCTCGATGGAGAGAAATGTTAATGTTACAGCAGATGAGGTTGTTCCTCCAGCTTCCTGTTTGTCCTTTTTCTGCTGCACTGGAGCTGTGAGCCAGACCTGGTCACCCGACATCAGTGGAGGGGTGGAGGCTGACGATGCAGCAGATTTAAAATACTCCATTCAGTGTTTCACGTCCGTGACGAAAGGAACTGGGCATGAGGGGGTTAACAAACGACTAAAAAATACATCTGAACGGGTAAACGTCTTCGACAGACGCCCACAGGGCCCATCCGCCGGCGTTCTGGAGCTTTCCGTTGGATCGCACCTTCAGCTGGTTCAGTTTTCGCAGAATCGCAGGTGTTCAAAGTCCCATTTCTCTGAGCTCTGTCGGGACTTCTCGTGCATGTCGATCCTGAGAGCTCGCTCTCGGTGTTGGAAACAGTAGCTGTGAAAACAGCCTCAGCAGTTTGTGGCTGTCGTGGAGCTTCTGATCGTGATCTCAGATCTCTGACAGATTCAATCTGACTGGCTTCATCATGTGTTGGGGAGATTTTCTTTGGGAGGGGTTTCCATCGAGGTAGCCTCATTAGCAGAGAGGAAACACTACATGAAGTGTAACGCAGCGCCTCTGGTACAGAACAATGGCAACAAACAAACACCAAAATGATGTGCACATTGGCCTGAGAGCAGAAGTGAATTATGGGAAACTGGGCAGACAAAGTCAAATTCCACCGAGCCGGGAGTTCGAATTATCATAATTGGAGGCCACGGCAGTGGGGGAGAATTTGGCAGCCGGGCCAAAATGTGATATTATGAACCCCGAGCGCACAAACAATAGACGCGATGTGTGATTATGCGTGACTCTCCTCTGAGCCGAGCGGCGAGCCAGGAGGAGAAGTGGAAGAGTCCAGATCCGGCATCAGTTTCCTTTTCTTTGTTGTCAATTTTCTTTTTGAGGCAATGAGAAAAGACAGACGGGTTTCGACGCCCCCCCCCTTTCTTAACGATGGAGGGTCTTTCCAAACCGCTGTGTTTGATCTGCCCTCTACGGTTACGGAGGATGAACTGAAGAGTGATTGCAAATTTGTCATCAGCGTCTGCTTCTTTGTTGTCCCTTTTCTGGACGTGTTTTTCACCCCAAAAATGTACACCGCCGAGCCCCCCCCGACCACAAAACCAAACCGGGAAGGTCAGGAAGTGAACACACGATGGTGGGACGCGAGTGACCAAAACACATCTCGTCTTGTGTTTTTTTGAGGGCAGGATCACACGAACACATGTTCAAGCTGGGAGGAAACCGGGGGATTTGAGGAACCATCTGTTAACCAAAGCCTTTGGGAAGCACACTAAGATGATCTTCGGATATTGTTCTCCCCAGGTGGGAATGGCAGGGGCTCCGCGGGGCCCCTCGGGTCCGAGCAGAAAAGGGAGGGAAACGGGGAGCTTAAGGAGCGCCGGCTCACTGATGCCATAATCTCATTTTCATTCATAACGCTCGGGCATTTCTTGTTGGAGAGAAAAGGAAAAAGCGGGCAGAGCTGGACTTGCGTAACGTCTCCGCTCGGGGGAGGCCAGAGCGGGTCAGACGGTTCGAGCCGGCTTTGAAATTAACTCCACAAGCACAAAAAAAGGGATTAGCTAAATTTTTTAAGCATTGCACACGACCCAACAGGAGATCGCTCCAGGTCAGGAAAGAGAAAAGAGGAGGACGGAGGGAGGCAGGAAGGAGGCCGACGAGAAAGTCCAATCGTCCGTTAAAAAGCTCACAGGTCGACATCACCTGCGGGGAGGTGCAGCGCGGTTCAGCTCAGGTGGAGGCCTCTGAGAGCTTAAGCGGCTCTAATGCTCTTCAAGAACTTTAAGTGATTCGCGCTCCGCTGTGAGATCATGAAGTGAGAGCAGTTGGCAGCCGAGACTTTACTCCACAGAGGAGCCCCGAGCTGAGCGCCGTTTGGCACTTCCAGGTGGGTCTGTTCACGGTGTGTCACCGCCTTGGGGCTATTAGCCGCGATGCTTCCAACAACAGACTCTACCTGGGGCCACACCTGAGCTGGAGAGCACAGCCTGAAAACTGCTGAAGCGCGTCTGCATCTTTGGTCTTAGACCGGACAGACAGACGGACTGAATAAAACTAAATTGTGGTGGATTTATTGATGTGATTCTACCCCTGCTTCCAAACCCAGCGCAGGAGGAAGTCACATTAAAGACCCACAGGGAGCCTGTGAGTGCTTTGGACTGTCCAGACCTACAATTTGGACAGTCCCAGAGAAATTTCCCAAGAGCATGAGAGCTTGTCTTCCAATAACTTCCACCGTGTTGATTATTTCAAGACGAAAAGCGAAACCCAAACGTCCAGCCTCTGGACTTACGGACTAAGCCCTGCAGACGTCTGTTCGACGTTCTCTGAGCCTGCACTTGAATCTGAGTCCCGAGCGGGCTCTTAAAGTTTGAGGAGAGTCCGCTTGAGGCGCCTCAAGGATGCGATGAATCGTGGGTTTGGACAGCTCTTGGCACTCGTGGACTTCCCCGGGAATACGCCCGTGAACACGACCAGAAAATCTTCCGCGAAGCTACCACAAATTTCCCTCTGCCTGTCAAATCAAATCAGTTTGAACATTTAGCAGCTGAAGGGACAGAATATTGGACTGACACTCATCAGGCGGACACAAACACGACTGCGGAAGCAGGCGGCCGTTTTTATTACACGCTCGCCATAATGATAACGATATGTCCCAATCCATTCAGTCCATGCTGGTCTTCGTGCAGCTTCGGGGACGTGAGGTCGTCTGAGGTGTCTCCACTTCGGCCGTTTGGACGTTTCAGCAACTTCAGTTTAGTTTAAACATGAACCTTGAGACACGTCCTGAGCTGCTGTTGCTGTCACAGTCCTGAACTGACCCTCAAAAGAAGAATAACAAAGACGTCGAGCTGTCGAAAGGAAGCAAAGACGGAGGCCTCAGAAGTCAGAGTTTACACTTTACATGTCCATTCAGAGGAAGACAACGACTTCATGAGCAGATCAGACCAGATTCACCTGGATTCAGATCTGACTGTGGTCACCCTGCAGAAAATCAGACCTGCATCCGGTTCGGATCTGAAAGTGGACTGAGCAGATCAGATTCTATGTGACAGTATATGATCAGTCGCTGCTCGTCTCTCTGCAGGGACAGAAGACTGCGGGCGGACACTTTGGGAATCAAACCGTCCACCTCCAGATTACGGGACGGTGTCTGCTGTCCAAACATGGCCGTGCGTTGGTTAAAGATCTCCTAAAAAGCGGCTTGTCCGCTGTTAGGAGCATTACGGATTAGTTACAGTCTGCAGGCTGCAATAATTACCACAACAAACAAGAGACCTCTAAGCCGGCTACTTTTCTGCTCCGCGTCCAGACCTTTCCAACCTGTAATTAGGATTTTACTCATTTCCTCCTCCTCCTCCTCCTCCCGCCTCCCTTTTCTGCTCAAAGTCACTTCCTGATTCTCCCCAACCTTTTTTCTTCTCTTCAGTTTTCCTCCTTCTTCTTATCCTTTTATTCCGCCTTGCCCCTTCTCCGTCCTCCTCCTTTCACCTCCTCTCCTCCTCCCCGTCCTTGTCCTTCTCCCTCCAAGGTAATAAGTGACTTAAGTCGCGGAAAAACAAATCTTGGCGGGGCGAACAGATTGTTGGATGCTTGTTGACCTGTCAAAGCGAACAGAATTGTGGCACAGGATTGAAAATCTAAATCTGCATTAGAGGCTTTTGTTGGGCCTGAGGCGACTCGCTCTGCACGAAGGGGTCTTTATCTCACCGTGGAGAGGAGGGGACGACACACACACACACACACACACACACTGAGCACCACACGCCTCCCTACATTTAAAGCCGACACAAAGTCAATGCAATGTCAATGTCAGCGAGCGGCAGCTCCTTTCATGTGCTCTCAGATGGATTTTCCTCCGTCCACAGAGCCGCTCTCAGGTCATTTCACCGTGATGCTGAATTCAAACTTAACGTCACATCACAGGAATCAGAGCCTTTCATTTCCGTCCAGTCATCGCTCTGCAGTCGGCGACCGTCGCTCTGCAGTCTGCGACCGTCGCTCTGCAGTCGGTGACCGTCCCTCTGCAGTCTGCAACCGTCCCTCTGCAGTCTGCAACCGTCGCTCTGCAGTCTGCGACCGTCCCTCTGCAGCCGGCGACCGTCGCTCTGCAGTCGGCGACCCTCCCTCTGCAGTCGGCGCCCGTCCCTCTGCAGTCGGCGACCCTCCCTCTGCAGGAGGCGATGGTCGCTCTGCAGCCGGCGACCATCGCTCTGCAGTTGGCGCGTCCCTCTGCAGTCGGCCTGCAGAATATGCTCAGTTTGATCCCACATTTCTCTTTTGTGACTGTAATCAGATTAATTTAACCGAAAAGCATTTTAACATCAAATCACAACTTGAATCCAAAATCATGACGCCTGAGATGAATTTTGGCCCTTTTATTAGTCTTATTCTGTTTCACGCAGCTCTAATTCTCCTCCGTGTGAAGTTCGTCAACTTTTCAAACACATTTTGATCAGCTGTTTCCTGTCGGTGACGGCGAGCAGGCGTATCTGCAGCTGTATGATCGGAGTGGACAGCGTCGTGTTGTGGACGGTCACTGTGTGAGACGCCGTCCTGCAGGATAAACACAGACGGGGGATTTAATCGTGTCTGCATGCATTGTTTGTTTGTTTGTTTGCTCGTGCCGGTGGTTGTCATATGTGAAAGCATAAGGGTTGTTGAATACGGATAATCCTCGCTGCGGTTAATGCGCTGGCCCAGATTGCTGCACAGGCCACCATCTAATAGATCAGATCGGTTTTCCAAAGTGTGGCTCCCGACTCAAAATGGGTCATTGCTCGGTCTGGTTGGACTCGGGGTCTTTACGGTCTGCGGGAGTCCGAGGGGGGAAAACTTCTGTTTAAAGTTTGAGGAACGTCTTTTAGCGTCTGTGTCGCCCCAGTTTGATTCAATGGGACTGAAAGAAAGAAAAGAAAAGAGAGATATGTGGAAGAAGGAGGGCAAAGAAGGAGGAAACAACAACAGGGGAGGACAGAAGGACAACAGGATGCTGCAAGAAAGGCAGAAAAAGAGAAATAATCAAAGATAAACTGATGAATGAAAGAAAGGAAGAGGATAAAAAGATGATATGAGAGAAAATGGAGCAAAGAACTGAAAAAAAGGAAGAAATACTCTGAAAAAAGTAACTAATAAAGATGCATCATTACTCACATTAATACTTCGCAGTAGTTGGATCATCTACTACTGATTCCACTACTGCCCACATTAATACTGCTACTAATACTACTAATACTACCATTGTTACCATTAGTACTTCCACTTCTACTACCACCACTACAATGTCGTTCTAGCACAACCTCCTCAGTGACTACTGCGACTAACCATCACTCATCTAATCCTAATAATAATGCACATTTTATCATCAATACGACAAACAAAAAGAAAACAGGTGAGATCTCTGCAGTATTTTCTAAGATGTTGGACCCGTCTGGACCGGACAGCAGAGGTGGGGCTGTGACGTCCTCGGATGCTGCGGTCATATGGCTGCAGGACACCACCCGGGGGATTAATTAAACTGATGCGTCCCAGAGGCGGCCCTGCTGATCAAATCAGCACAAAGACGCTTCTTACCAGATTAATAGCTACAACATTAAGCCATTAAAATCTTATCACAGAGTAATCATCCATCAAGGAGTCTATCAAGGAATTCATTCATTCAGGATCATCGAGACCAGCTAAGTCCTGATTAGCATTAGTGGTCAGTCCCAATGACAGTCTGCTCGAAACGAACCAAACAACAGCATAAATACCTCACAGTTTTATTATTATGACATTACGTTAGCCTTGATCGTTCTATGTCACATTTAATTCTACTTTCCAGCTGTGTGTTTGTTTCTTCTGCAGTCCATCAAGTCAACATCTCAAACCTTTGTAGTCACAAACTCATTTTCTGCTAACGATGGCTGAGATTACAGATGCTGTGTAATGTTCACAAATCTTCTATGACGCATCATTTCTGCCCGTCAAGCTGCATCTTTGCAGGGCTTTATTATTATGAATGACTGCTGCAGGAATCGAACATTTTACGAGCAAGTACAACTTTTGGTGCAGGAATCAAACCAGTTAAAGCAGCTGATTGGTTGTATTTTTGACGGTTGCAGGGTTTGAGACTTGGTGCTCTGGGCCTTTGCAACAGATGAACGTCTGACAGATGCAGGTCAGAACTTGACTTTTAAAATGTTTTCCCTTTGAAAGTTGAACAGAAAGTTTGAAACGATGATTTTTGCAGAAATCGAACATTAAACCTTGGCCTGCTGCTCTGGTCTGAAACTTAAAATGAATATTTATTTTTATCATTTGTTCGGGACTGAACTTTCACAGTTGTTCCGGTGCTGATGGAGTCTTTGTTGCAGGATCTGAATGTCTCAGGTTGGGTCTTCACTGCAGCGACTGAAACTGTTGAAGGACTCGAATCTTTTGTCGCTGCAGTTTGAAACTGAAGCTTTGACCACCGCACAGCTTGAGCTGAACCTGAACACTCAGCCGCTGTCGGGATGAAACCTTTGACTCCTGAACCACTCTGAAAATAAACCTGGGACCACTGCAACAAATGAATATTTGATGGTTGCGGGAATTCTGCCTTGAGCACGAAGTCCTGTTCCACGTCACTAGTTATCGAGGGGATGCGGGTGGGGGGGCTGGTGCTGCTGGGTGGGAGGTGGGTGGCTGCCAGAGCCACGAAACACACCTCACAGTCACTTTTGTGTGGCTTTGATCTGAGATTACTTTCATAGTCCTGAAGAATGCACGACGAAAATATCTCCCTGTACATCTCTGCGGTTCCCTTCCGTTCTCTTCTTCACCCACAGTTCAACTGTAGCCCGTTTTGTTCGTTCTGAAAACCGACGTGAAACACAATTGAAAACTTGGCAACAGCGTTGCAGATACATCGTAACTCAATCTGGAGTGGCTGCTTTAAACTCTATCTTAGGCAAGGTGGCTTTTGTAAACCGTCAGACAATGGAGAGCTCTGTTGAAGGCACAGAGGTTGATTTTCACCTTTTAAGTGAGGACACCAGATACCTGCCTTTTCACCGTGTTTAGTTTGAGGACAAACTTTCTTTCTCAAGGCCTTTTTGAACATGAGCGCAGGACGAAACATGACACAGGGTCAGCCGGCGCGCTCCACTCATAGCGCCAAAAATATTTTGAATCGCTCAGGAATTTCTCAGACAGACAATCTTCCTTCTGCCTGTGAAGTTTCTCAAAAGCAGATTAGGACTTTGGCCATGTCACCCCAAAGATGATTGCAAACACGTCCAACCCTATAATTTGATCAGAGCGAAGACATGGCGAGCTGTCCGCAGGACGGTTCAGATGTGGTCGGGATGCGACTTGTGTAACCACGAGGCCGTGAGATTAAAACACCACTTCAAAAAATGTCTGTCTTAAATAATTTCACCCTTTATTGAGTCTTCTTTCTGCCTGTGAGATGAAATGACTTCTTTTCTTCATAAATTGTAGGATGTGCGTCTGTTTCCTGACACAAACTGAACCCTTCACCCCAGAAATGTCAGAGCCGTGTTTGCCCCTTTGAGCCAAACGAGACCTCAAACCACAGGAAGACGGTTTGAAATGTAAGAAATATTAAACTCAACACTTATCTAAAGCATTCAACGGCTTCTTCCCTTCATTTAAATCTCATCAAGTGTTTGGTGAGCTTTCTTGGTGCACAGATCTGTAAAAAATAAAGAAATAAAGTGCCTGAAACCACCCAAAACGTCTTTAGATACTGAGTTATGGTTTAAAGCTGGACATGTTTCCAGTGTGACCTCTGTGTCCTGGACTTCAAACTGAAAGACGTAAGTGATGCGTCCATAAATGTCAGGAGGTTTCAGGCGACAGCATCTTCAAAGACCTTCTTTCCTTTTCATCAGCGCTTCCCTCGTCCTCTAAATCCTTTACAATAACACACGCGGAGCACCGCGCATCAGTCAAACGGGGATTTTCTACGACAAGACAGTCGGACAAAAGCGGCTTACCAAAAAAAAGCGGATGTTTATTTTCACAGGTTAGCATGCGGTGATGAAAGAGGCCCTCTGACACTCGAGAGCGGCAGCGGCCATCAAACAGCGAGCAGCTGGAGGTGGTGCGAGCGTCCGGGGAGCGGAGCCGGAGGCCTCGGCGTTGACCGTCTGCAGAACCAGGAAGTGCCAGAGGACGAGATGGACGTCCAGTCACGTGACCGATCGTTCATCACAGACAAAGAGCGTCTGGACAAGAATTGAAGTGGAGCTTCCTTTGATGTCTTCACTGCACAGTCCGATCAGGAGATGCTTCCAGCCACCTGGACGAGAGGAGTCAGGGATCAAACCTGATGCTGGATAAGAGAGATCGATTCCTTTTGTTTTTCAGGCTGAAAAATGACCAAAAAAGTATTGAGAACTCCCTGAACATGAGTGACAGCTGGATAAGAGCTCATTAATTGGATGTTTGTTTGATATCAAATGTGAAACGACGCAGAGCTCCAGAGCAGCTGGAATCCCGGACCTCGTTGAGCCAACATGGACGACAAGTCCTTCAAGGGGCTTCGGCACAAAGCGGGAACCTCCATCAGCGGCGGTCGATCGTGAGATTGAAAAGAATATGATGAGCTTCAGATGTTGAGGGAGAATCGCTTCATGTGGCACCGAGAGCATGTTTCATGATCTGACAGGAGTAAAATGAGCAGCTGCAGAGCTTCTCGGTGCGGAAATGTTCGGTCGAAGCTGACGAGTCCAACACTTTGAGTCCTGTGTGCTCTGCAGCAGGTTTACACTCATCCCAACAGTCATGCTGGGTTTGGTCTCGTTCTCCAGCCGGTGTTTCTCTGCATCTCGTCCCTCTTGTCTTGTACAGTGAAGCACTTCAGGTCCGCGTGGCCTGTTAAAAGCCTTGAAGTTCCTGTAATTTCACCGCAGCCCTGCGAGTCAGCCGAGCGGAGAAACGAGGGCACGACCCCGACTGACTCTGAGGAGATGTCCCGTCTCCCACCTGCCACTGGAAAGACATCCACCTGTATTTACATCCAGCTAATTGACGCCGTGTCTGTCCTCCTCCCACGCTGTTTTCACAAAGCTCATCCCTTAATTCAAAGAGGTGTGCGGGCACTTAGCTCATTACGGACGGCCTTTTTGGGCCGGACGAGGAAGAGGAGAAGAGTGGAGAAACTGGATGAAGACCTGCTGCAGAGATTTCAGGAGGACAGGTGTAAAAAAAAAAGAGGCAGAAGGGAAACACAGTGTGGAATAAAGAGATGCTGTATGTTTCTGTAGGTGCACACACATCCACACACTCACTCATGAGGCGTCTCAAGGGCAGCGGTGTCTGTGACAGGTTAGCGGGACTAG
>NC_055681.1:577500-675000 GCF_017976325.1 Chelmon rostratus | reverse complement strand
TAAAGCATTGTTATCCTTGAAATTTCATCCATTCAAAGAGAGTAAAAGGGAGGTTACAAAAGGAGTACCACAAGGCAGTGTATCAGCAGCTGTTCTGTTCTGTTAACATTCACCCTTACGACCGGGATTCGTTTCTACGCAGATGATACAGTTATCTATACGGTAGCCCCCTGCATAACGCAGGCGATCACCCACCTCTGAACTGCCTTTCACACACTTCAGCTGTCATTTTTTTAAGTTTACGATAAAGATCTTGTGATTCGGACAAATAACGTCATTATTTTTTGGTTTAAATTTCACACACATCTTCTTAAGTCTACAATGTTTTTTTAGTCCTGAACAGCTGCCAGATCCGGATCCTGGCTGGTATAAACCTGTGCCGACTCATACCTGGTTCCATCCTGAGCACTGCAGTTGACGTCAGCTCCGTGCTCCACCAGGTGGCGTACGATGCCCAGCCAGCCGCGGGCGCAGGCCTCGTGCAGGGCGCAGTATCCGGCATTGTCTCGATGGTTGACGTCACAGATCCGCCGCTCCAGACAGTACAGCACCACTTCCTGGACACGAGGAGACATGTGGACAGCCAATGAGATATATAAAATGTTTTTTTACTCACTAAACTACAATGGGCAGGTTTGGTGCCCCGGACTTCACTAAAGCCACCTTCCTGTGTCAGGATGCCTCTTTTTTGCCATTTGTGCACCAACGAGTAGGTCACATTTTTTTTTGCCTTCTCTTTTTGACAATGTTTTCTGTGATGTTGACCAATAGGAGCACAGAGCGAACGATAACCAGGAAGTGAAAGAACGACGCGGTCAGTGCTGCGAGGTGGAACTGAAACACAGTCGGCTTTTCCCAACGCAAGACAGACAGCATCATACACATCACCTCGGACGCCATGTTTGTTTGCTTTCTTGGTCCTGCAAGTTGGCCCCAAGCTCCTCCTTCCCGATGACATCATGCAGGTCATGAAAGCCAGCAGGTTATGATTGGTCAGTCATTTTTTACGACTCTCTAATCGTGGTTTAATGGACAGAAAGACAGCACATTGCAGTTCGCTTTTGTTCTATTATTATTCCTCCAGCTTGCAAACATTATGTCAACGGTTCCAGTCGTAAATATCAAACCTGTTCCAAATAAACTTCATGAGAATAACTCGCACAGTGAGATCCCACAGACTTTAACTAAACCGGACTGGATCAGTCTGGGTCAAAGCTGGTCCCATCAGTCATGATGTCCAAATCATATAGTAAGATAATGTGTGTCTCTGCCTGAAAAGCTCATAACACAACAAGGAAATGACACATTACTGGTGAAGGAACCGTTCCACCTTAAGAGAACAAGACGAAGAGACGAAGGCCTCCCTCCTTCTGCTCTCTTGAAATGATTGCGGCTTGAAAAAAAACTGACTGTGACTGTGTGTGTGTGTGTGTGTGTGTGTGTGTGCGTGTTTGTGTGTGTGTGTGTGTGTGCGTGTGTGTGTGTGGCGTGATGGATGACGGCTTCATTTGCAAACTGAGCTCGTTAGCTTCACCGCTGCACCTCAATGAGAGAGAGAGAGCGGGCGAGAGAGGCAGAGTGACACTTGTGAGGTCTGACAAGAGCTGTCACACAGCACATGAAATATTCAGACTGTGTGTGTGTGTGTGTGGTTTTGACAAATGCCGACACACACACACACACACACACACACTCACACACACACACACACACACAAACACGCACACACACACGCGCACGCACGCACACACAGTTTTCTGCCTCCAAATGATTTCCAAACGTGCAGTGAATTTCAATAAAGGATGTGTGGGGAGACTCAGTGCTGCAACTTTAATACCACAGGTTCAAGTCCAGCCGATGATACCTGCTGTTAGCATGTTTGTCCTCATGGTGGGGCCGCAGGAAAGAGTCATTTAAATCTGAAAGGTTCATTCTGGAGAGCAGGAATGTGATCGGAACATTTGATATTATAACTGTTGAGGTATTCTGAGCAAAAGACTGACATTGCAGTCCTTAAGCCCATAAAGTGTAAAACGAGGTTTCTCATCGGTGTAAAATGAAGTTGCTCCTCAGTGAAAAATGAGGTTTCTCCTGGTGAGAAATTAGGTTTCTCCTCTGAGAAAAATGAGGTTTCTCCTCTGTGTAAAATGAGGTTTCTCCTCAATTAAAAATGAGGTTTCTTCTTGGTGTAAAATTACGTAAAATGCGGTTTCTCCTTGGTGGAGAATGATGTTTGTCCTCATTGAAAAATGAGATGTTTCCTCAGTAAAATGAGGTTGCTCCTCAGTGAAATGAGGTTTATCCTCAGTGAAAAATGAGGTGTCTCTTCAGTGAAAAATGAGGTTTCTCCTCTGTGTAAATTGGGGTGTCTCCTCGGTCTAGAGGGGAAAACCCTCAGGAACATCCACCGCATGTTGGATGGACTACATGCCCCAGCATGCCTTGCAAACCTCCAGGAGGAGCATGTGGATGTAATTTCACCGATAAGTTCTCCTCCTCTTTTTTCAGGAATGAATGCAGAAACAGCTTTTAGCTGCGAGTGATGTCGGGGAAATGATTTTTTATGATTCTGGAATCATAAATCTCTTCTGTCATTTAAATCTTCACACTGTGATCCTGCACAGATGTGTGTTTCAGCCTGTTCATGTGGTTTGAATGTGTGTGAGTTGAAATGATGGACTGTTACAGACAAAGCTATCAAACCAGAGAGAGGGACGGGGGAGCGGTGATCGGAGGGCTAATTCAATTAAAGAGGAGAGAGAGAGAGACACGATGCGAGTGAGTCTCTCTAGTCTGTTTCATCTGGAAACGAGGGATTAGAGTTCAAGGAAGGCCAGAGAGGAGGAGGAGGAGAAAAAGAGCGAGCGAGGCAGAACAATGCAGCAGAGAGCGAGGAGGAGTGAAAACGCTCGGCTTCGTTTCCACGGAAATGTCTCATTTTCTAAACATCAACCTGAAGTCTGCAAGAAGCTGCGACTTCAGGTCGACTTTGCAGAGAAAAACAAGAAAAAAACAAATGTTTCTTCAACGTTTCTCCTCAAAAACACTGAAGGAATTCAGATGCAGAGAAGCTGATGTGAGCAGCAGCATCTGATTCAGTATGTTACCTGGACCAAACAAATGTTCAGACTTTAGAAACGATGCCTGATTAGATTAATGGAAAGACGACCTTTATCTGAGTTTATCTTAGATCGGGTTGAATTTTGAAACTTTTGTAGAATTTAATTTGTACACCTATAAGAATTATTTTTACTCAGATTTAACCTGCTTGTTGCTGCATCTTTCAGCAACACTCGGTACCTTTTCTTTAAAACTTTGAGGTTCAGACCAGTTTGAGCCTTAAAGCAGGTCCCCCAAATATTTCATTCAGCACACATTTTCAGCTAATGGTGGAAAACGACTCCAGCGTACGCAGGTGGAACAAAAATCTGATTCTGTGCAATTCAGGAACAGTCACACACATTCATATTTTGCCAACAGAAGGGGACCTTTGACTCTGCCCACTCCACCTGTCCATACACCTGAGTGTGTTTGTTTCTCGTTACCTCGTATCCCAGGCGGGCGGCGCGCTGCAGCAGCGTCTCTCCGGCATTTTTGTTCACAATGAGCCGTCGGACTTCAGGAGGGACGGGCCGGGTGGGGTGTGTGTGCTGCGGAGAGGGAGGCCGACGGCTGGGCGAGCGATACAGGTCGGATGGAGAGATCTGTGTGTGTGTGTGTGTGTGTGGAGAAAGAGAGAGAGACATTTAAAGTGATCAGCATGTGCTGGAGGATCGGTTTTATTACCCACAAAGCAATTAAGCACACACACACACACAAAAACAGGCGCTCGCTCTCTTTCTAATCCATCAGTCAGCTGGTTTCTCTTAAACACACACACATACACACACGCACACGCACTCACACACACACATGCGCACATGCTTGCGCACGCACGCACCCACTCACACACACACACACACACACACACACACACACACACACAGCCTAGTTTTCCAGGCCCGGTTGAAAATAGCTCTGTCACCACCTCTGCTCTTGTTTTGTGTGTTTTGTGTGTGCGCATGTGCATGTGTGTGTGTGTTTGAAGCCGGAGGCTGATGACAGAGAGCTGAGGAGGAGGAGATGGAGGGGAGGAAGGGGGGAGGATTTTGTCTTAAAGTAAAAGCGAGGGAGAAACAAATGAGGATGCTCTCTCGCTCTCTTCATTGTCTGCGCGCCTCGCTCGCCCCTCACACTTCTTTCTGTTCTTGCTCTTTATTTCGTTTCCGGCATGTCGTCGCATGTTGTTGTCATTCATGATCAGACTTTGACTCAAATGTACGGAGAGAACAGTTTCTGTCTGGATTAGAAACTCCGATGGAGTTCCACAGGGCTCCATTTCAGATCCTCTTTGTCTTTGTACTCACTGGGCCTTGAATTACCTCAGCTGCACGGGGTACCAGGCTTCTATTAGAGACTAATTCACCCTGTTTGAATCTGTATTTCAGTATAAAACCATCTTATTTTCTGCTTTGCTCCCGTTTTCCCTGTTAAATGCTTGACATGCTCGAGGGCTTTTAATGTGAAACAGATGCAGGAAGTGTTGAGCTCATATTAACGGACAGAAACCCTTCATTTCTTAACCAGGCTTTTATTGTGAAACGTTTGCAGGACTGCGTTTTGGAATATAAAGTGCCTTCTACAGTTTCTGAACAGGACTCTCAAGACTCGTACTTAAGGAGGACTGGAGCTGGGACTTTAAGGCGTTTCAGAGGGAAAAGCTGGATCGCAGCAATGGACACAATGAGAAAAATAATGTGTTTTCTGAACATTAAAGCATTTAAACCTCTTCTAGAGGACACCTAAAATAAAAGCATGAACCTGAAATGAGCACAATAAGACCACTTTAACAACATCAGGGCTAATATATAGCTGTGTGAGTTTGTGTGTGTGTGTCTGTGACAGACACTTATGGTAATAAATGAGTGTGGCGCCCAGCAGCCGCTACACCACAGCTAACGTTTATCACCTGAGCATCCAGGTGCAGCAGTGCTTTGCTCAGCGGCTCTGCGGCAGAATTTGACCTCCAGATTTACAAAAATCCACAAACACACTGAAAGATTTCTGCTTGAAAAGGAAATTTCTAATAATCTAATATGAATCCGTGCTGCATTCAGGGACATCATGTACAATACCTTGGACAAAGTCACTGAACATTTTAAATGAAATAAAGTTTTTTCCTGGACATTTATGAGTCAGTGGTACCTGACTGTACAAATATGAAATTATCATGTAAGATTTTATTTGTGTTTCTATCATTATATTTGTGCTCATATTTAAATGAAAGCAGACTTCGTTAAACCTGGAATGAATTTGTGTTTTCCAGATGAGGATCATCAGAGCAGGTACGAGACGACGGATGAAAAGCAGCATCACTGAGCTGCTGACGCCACGGCAACAGTCTCCGCTGCTTAGCAGCCAGACAGCGTGTGTGTTAATGTGTTTGTGTGTGTAATGTGTGTGCGCAGGCGTCTGTCAAACGAAGGCGCTCGCCGCCACGCATCGACAAACAGGATGCGAGCTTTGCCCTGGAGGTGTGTGTGTGTGTGTGTGTGTTTTCTAGCGCAGCACCCTCAAACAAGGAGGAGGAGGGTCGAGCGAGAGCCGAGCAAAAGAGAGCGAGAGAGAGGCAGAGTGTGTGTGTGTGTGTGTGTGTGTGTGTGTGTGTGTGTGTGAGAGCGTGAGAGAGGCAGAGTGTGTGTGTGTGTGTGTGTCTGCGCCTCAGTGTGTGTTGTGGCGTGTGTTTTGGTGTGTGCGTGTCCTCGCTGCCCTGAGGAAATCTCCGGTGCAGCAGCTGTCAAAACGGCACAAGCCGCTGCCGCACACACACACACACACACACACACACACACACACACACACACACACACCACAACACAACACACATGAAGGCGCAGACACACACACTCCACAACACACACACCACATCACACACATCCACTACAACACACACACACCCCTAAACACACGAAAACACGCACACACGGTACATGTGGAGAATATTATTCTTCCTCAATAACCTTCAATCCCTCCATCCCTCGTTCACTCGCTCTCCTTCACTTTAATCTGCGATGAATTGAATTACACACACACACACACACAGTGAAGACACACACGCACGCACACAGACACACACACACGCACACACAGTAAAGACACATACACACACACACACACAGTAAAGACACACACACACACACATCGTCCCTGCTGAGTTTTCCCAGTGAGCTCCAATCAGGACAATAATTTCAACGATTAACAGAGAGCGAAGAAGGAAAGGAGGTGGGGGGGGGGCAAGAGAAGATAAGAACAAAGAGAAAAGAGAAGAAGAGAAGAAAAGAGAAGAGAAGAAGAAGAGAAAAAGAGAAGATAAGAGAAGAAGAAGAACAAGAAGAAAGGAGAAGAAGAAGAAAAACAGAAGAGCTGATTGAGGTTTTTCGTGTTTGTCGTCACCTACAGACTGGTTACTGTCTGCTGAAGCTCAGGTCTCAGGTCTGTTCCAGCTGTGGAGTTCTTTCTGGTCTCTCAGACTCGGTCTCATGGGTATTTTGACATGTTTTGGTTGAGTTCATGCTTTGACTCAGACTCGTCTCAGACTTGTGGGTGCTTTGACTCGGACTCATTTCAGACTTGTGGGTGTTTTGACTCGGACTCGTCTCAGACTTGTGGGTGTTTTGACTCAGACTCGTTTCAGACTTGTGGGTGTTTTGACTCGGATTAGTCTCAGACTTGTGGGTGTTTTGACTTGGACTCGTCTCAGACTTGTGGGTGTTTTGACTCGAACTCATTTCAGACTTGTGGGTGTTTTGACTCGGACTCGTCTCAGACTTGTGGGTGTTTTGACTCGAACTTGTTTCAGACTTGTGGGTGTTTTGACTCGAACTCGTTTCAGACTTGTGGGTGTTTTGACTCGGACTCGTCTCAGACTTGTGGGTGTTTTGACTCGAACTTGTTTCAGACTTGTGGGTGTTTTGACTCGGACTCGTCTCAGACTTGTGGGTGTTTTGACTCGAACTCGTTTCAGACTTGTGGGTGTTTTGACTCGGACTCGTCTCAGACTTGTGGGTGTTTTGACTCGAACTTGTTTCAGACTTGTGGGTGTTTTGACTCGGACTCGTTTCAGACTTGTCAGTGTTTTGACTTGGACTCGTTTCAGACTTGTCAGTGTTTTAACTCGGACTCGTTTCAGACTTGTCAGTGTTTTAACTCGGACTCGTCTCAGACTTGTCAGTGTTTTGACTCGGACTCATTTCAGACTTGTCAGTCTTTTGACTTGGACTTGTCTCATACGTCTCAGGTGTGTATTTTTTGTTTCAGGCCCGACTGTGTTTGTTTCTTGCTGTTTTTCTTGTTTTTTTGGGGAAACAGCGTTCTTCCGTTCTTGTACGAAAACCAGAACAAATTAAACGGAAGCTTTGCAGCAGATTATGACGATTGTTTTGCTTCTCGTGCTTCTCGAGTTTGAGCTACATGTTAAAACTTTATACTGCTGCAGACTTACATTCATGTTTTTAATGTTTGCTTGAAAACTTCAGATCAGAGACGTGAGCTGAACTCTCACGGTCTGGAGGAAATCATGAGAAAACAAGCGCTCCCGACCCACGATTTCCCCCGAGAGGTTGTGTTCAGCCTTGTCGCATCTCTATACCAGAGGTATAACAAGTGCACAAGTGCTCCCCAACCACCTGATCCCCCATAGTCTGCAGGTGTGTTTGATTTGAGTACTTGCACGTTCCAAACCGTGTGTTCCGTACCTTCAGATTTAGTATAAAATTGAAGAAAACAAGCGCTCCCTCCGACCTTCTCCCCCTGGGTAACTGTTGGGGGTGTGTTGAAGCTTGTGGGCATTAGACTCATGCTGACTCAAAACATTTCCATGTGTTTCCATATCTGCCTCAAACTAAACAAGAAAACAAGCGCTCCCAAACTCTGACTGTGAAAAGTTCCTCCTGATGTTTGTCACAGTCACCAAATTAAACGACGGAAAACAAGCGCTCCTCACTCACCTTTCCACTCTTTTCCTCATTGTCAGTTCCTCCCCCGTCTCTCTCCTCCTCCCTGGCCGTCTCTCCTCCCGTGTGCTTCATCTTGCAGGGACGCTTGCCCTTCGGCTTGGTGTGGTCATCGTCATGGCAGTGGAAGGGATGGGGGTCGGGTAAGGAGCAGGAGGAGGAGGAGGGATGAAGAGGAGGTAATGAGGGGAGGAAACTGCAGACCCTGCGGCTCTCTCTCAACTTCTGATGCTTGTCCTGGAGGCGGGAGGAGGTGAGGGAGGTGAAGGATGCAGCGGTGGGTTGCCGGGGGCTGGGGCTGAATGGTTGCCGGGTGAGATGGGCGGGAGAGGAGGGCGGGACCATGTGGAAAACTGAAACAAAATCACAGAAAGATGGAAAGAGGAAGTAAGAACACATTGTTTTCATCGTTGTTTAACACCAGAGCAATGCTAGCAACTCCGTGAGGCTTTAACTACATGCTAACATCAGTATGCTAACATGCTCACAATAACAATGCTGATGTTCAGGTATAGTGTAGCAGTAAACACAAAGTCCAGCTGAGGCTGAATGTCTTCAGTTCTGCAGGTATTGGATCTTAATCCAAAGCATTGGACACATGTTGACCTGGTGGTGGCGCTAGATGAACAGTCAGAGGATCAACTGAGGTTTTACAGTTCATCCTGAGATGAACACGAAGGAACACACTTTCTGACAATCCAGCAGTTCTTGAGATATTTCAGCAGGACCAAAGTGGGAACGACTGACATCCCTCGAGCAGCGTCAGAGCATGAAAACGTCCTGACTGACCTTTATCACACCTGAGTCTCCAAGCTGTGGAACTGCACTTCCCATCATGCTTTGGTGGATTCCAAAGCAGGTATAATGTTGTCATGGGTTCAGTGAGTCAGCGGGGGGATACATTTTGAACCTATGTTTGTTTACAGTTTTGTGTAATTGCCATTAACAGTCTGCTGAGTCGGCAACCTGTTAGCAGCCCCTGTTAGCAGCCGCTAGCAGCTCCCTCTAGCAGCCTCCTGTCAGCAGGCCCTGTTAGCAGCTCCTGCTAGCAGCCTCTGTTAGCAGGTCCTGTTAGCAGCCCCTGTTAGCAGCTCCTGCTAGCAGCCCCTGCTAGCAGCTCCTGTTAGCAGCTCCTGTTAGCAGTCCCTGCTAGCAGCTCCTGTTAGCAGCTCCTGTGAGCAGGCCCTGTTAGCAGCTCCTGTTAGCAGCTCCTGTTAGCAGCCCCTGCTAGCAGCTCCTGTTAGCAGCTCCTGTGAGCAGCCCCTGTTAGCAGCTCCTGTGAGCAGCTCCTGTTAGCAGCTCCTGCTAGCAGCCCCTGTTAGCAGCTCCTGCTAGCAGCCCCTGTTAGCAGTTCCTGTTAACAGCCCCCGTTAGCAGCTCCTGTTAGCAGCCCCTGTTAGCAGCTCCTGCTAGCAGCCCCTGTTAGCAGCTCCTGTTAGCAGCTCCTGTTAGCAGTCCCTGCTAGCAGCTCCTGTTAGCAGCTCCTGTGAGCAGGCCCTGTTAGCAGCTCCTGTTAGCAGCTCCTGTTAGCAGCCCCTGCTAGCAGCTCCTGTTAGCAGCTCCTGTGAGCAGCCCCTGTTAGCAGCTCCTGTGAGCAGCTCCTGTTAGCAGCTCCTGCTAGCAGCCCCTGTTAGCAGCTCCTGCTAGCAGCCCCTGTTAGCAGTTCCTGTTAGCAGCCCCCGTTAGCAGCTCCTGTTAGCAGCCCCTGTTAGCAGCTCCTGCTAGCAGCCCCTGTTAGCAGCCCCCGTTAGCAGCTCCTGCTAGCAGCCCCTGTTAGCAGCTCCTGTTAGCAGCCCCCGTTAGCAGCTCCTGTTAGCAGCCCCTGTTAGCAGCTCCTGCTAGCAGCCCCTGTTAGCAGCCCCCGTTAGCAGCTCCTGTTAGCAGCTCCTGCTAGCAGCCCCTGTTAGCAGCTCCTGTTAGCAGCCCCTGTTAGCAGCTCCTGTTAGCAGCCCCTGGTCAGGAGCATCAGCGATAACGAAGTGTGAAAAACACACATTAACAAACAAATTTATTGTTGTTATATTAATTTGCCTCCACCTGAACTCCTGATATCAAAATCACTCCCTCGCCATCCTTCTTCTGTGTGTGTGTGTGCGCGCATGTACGTGCATGATTTTCCTCCTCGCCCTCGCCAACAAATGAGAGCTGCTGTCTGTCCTTCAGTGGGGGACGAGTTAGATAATAAGAGACAGGAAGAGAGAGAGAGAGAGGGAGAGAGAGGAACAAAGAAACACAGCCTCCTCGCTTGAGTAGAGCAGCAAGCGAGCGGGCGTGCGAGCGGGCGAACGAGGTAGCAGATAGTGGGGGAGGGGAGGAGAGAGAGAGAGAGAGTTTTCAGTTTTCCATTGCAGACGCCTGCAGGAAACACACACACAGGAAAACACACATGAAACCAGTGTGCTTGTAATTGTGCGCACACACACACACACACAAACACACACACACAAACACACACACACACACACACAGCCACACACACACACAGCCAGAGGTTGTTTTGGGGAGTCACGCCACTTCCATCTGCTGAATTATTTATTAGCCTGGACACACACACACACACACACACACGCACAAACACACACACACACACACACACACATGCAATCTCAGGATTGATATACACGGCCTATAATGAAGGTGTGTGTGTGTGAAGCTACTGAATAGAAATGTATTTGACTTTACTTTGATTCTGGCCACGCCCCCTGCCCCAGTCTCATGGTGTGTTCGGGTTCATCGTGAATTTTCTCCACAATGTTTTCTTTTCTTGCGTGTTTGAACATCAGAATAGTGAGAAAACAAAAGACAGAACAACTTTTTAAAGAGCAAGTGAACGTCACACATGGACAGTGGAGCAGGAAGTACTCACATCGTTTACTTCAGTAAAAACACCAGTGTGTAGAAATACTCTGACAGGAGTACATGTCCTGCATTCAAAACGCGACATACACCCTGCATACAGTGTATACATCAGTCCAAAAGCTGATTATCAGGATCAATAAAATCAGGATACGGAGCGACGTCACCTCTTGTGTAACGTCAGGTTTGGATTTAATTGGTTAAATTTGTGTGAAGTGGCATCCTGACATGTGGAGACTCTGAGTGCAGAGTTCAACAAACAGAAGAAGAAGAAGAAGAGGAGGCTGAAACACATTCCCTGTGCATTACTGTGTGTGTGACAGGTCCATCTGGGAGACGTTAGACGGCTATTAGCACGTCACGGGTTCACACACACACACACATCAAAAACCACACCGGTCGTCGCTGCTGTTCCACTCGTGAGTTCAGACGATCACAGAGAGGAAAAGGCGAGACGAGAGGGGGAGGAGGAGGAAATGGAGAGCTGATGACGGCAGGGAGACGAGAGGAGAAGTTTCATCGGCAGCAGAGACACTTTCTGGACCTTCACAATAAAAGCTTCCTTGAAAATCAGCTGACGAACACAAACATTGAGCCTCATGTCATTATTTTCACCTGGATGATTTTATTTACCTGCCTGCCTCCTGACTATCTTGATTCCTCTGACAGTGAAAAGATTGTGACTTAAACACTGTAAATATTATAGAAACAGAAAAAAAGTAAAGTAAGAATGAAATAAAAACACAAAAATAATGATAATCAATGAAACAAAGCGAAATAAAAAGATCATTCTTATTGATCCTCAGCTGGAACAAACAGAGAAAAAACACAGCATTCTGTAACTTGTTGGCTTTACCTCTCGGGTCGTCCCTCCTCACAAACGTGCCGTCACACCAGCCTCCATTGACCTCTGACCTCCCCCTGACGGCCGGTAGGTCCATCCTGAATTTCCTGTCGACCTCGGCCGACCTCTGGCTGGAGGGCAGCCATTGGCTGAGCTCCCCGGGGAAGCGGGGCTTGCTAAGTTTGAGGCCGTTCAGCTCAATGCAAACCTTCAGCTTCCTCACGTCCTCCAGGGCTGAGTCTGTCAGGGATAACAACCAATGAACGGTCAGGAGGGATGAAGCAACAACCAATCAAAGGTTAGGAAATAATTCCAGTGAGGAAATTATCAGAATAAACGGGTTATCAGGTAAAACAGACATACAGTTGTGAGTTCTCTGCAGAGCTTTAAAAGCTTGTGATACATTATTGTTTACATGGTCTGTGTATGATGAGAATATGAGGAGACCAAATACAGAACCCTGTGGAACACCAAGGCCCAGATCTTCACTAATACTGACAACTGATGGCTGAATATAATACAATAACCAGTGATACTAATGACACTAATGTTGGTAATCTGAACGAGGACACAGGAGAAACATCATGCAGGGCAACTCTTACCGGTGGTTAACTTGGTTTTCTTGTTGTGGTTTCCCATCCTGCCATCCTTCTCCCTCTCTTCATCCCCTTCCTCCTCCCTCCCTCTCTTCAAGCGGCTGCTGATGATGCTGCTCTGGTGGAAAGGCTCCAGACTGAAGATACGCCTCCGGTTGATCGTCATGCTGAGAGTCGAACCTCTGAGTCCCGGCATGGAGGCGTTTCCCTGAAACAGGCCTCTGGCTGTGGGCAGAAACTGTTGTTTTTGTGGCTGTGAGAGAAAACCCCTCTCCTCTTTCTTCTTCTCCTCCTGCAGACCTCCTTCTTCCTCTTCGTTCTTCTTCTCCTCCACCACTGACTCGTCATCCTTCTCTCGAAGGACAGGGAGGTTGTCGGAGCGGCGGCACAGCGGCGGGATGGGGAGGCGACTGTGAGAGCAGGATGGATGAAAACCTTCATAGACAAACAGAATCAGGTTAGTCTGGATTTAAAATGAACGTCTTAGCTGATGACACCAGCCTCTGCTCTTCTCTTACCTTTCCCTAAAGGTAAGTATGAACACTGATTACATCGTCTATATGCAGATGACACCCTGCTGTATCTCCAGCTGAACCTTGGCGATTCTTGTTTCTTTAAGTCTGTGCTGAACTGCCTTGAAGACTTCTGGGTTGCTAAAAGCTTCCTACAGCTAAATGAGAAGAAACTGAGGTTGAAGGTAATGACATAGCTTAGTGCGATCGTTCTTGTTCAAGTGAGAATCTCAACATCAGCGTCTCGTGCTAATTTCATTACAAGTTTACTTCAAACCTGCTTCTTAAAAAGTTGGGACGCAATGTGATCACCTGCTGATCCTTTCTGACATAAACTCACCTGAAAACAGCACAAAGTCAATATATTTACTGTCTGAGCTCATCAGCTTCAGTGATTTTTGTAAATATCTGCTGATTCTGGATCTGAAGCAGCAACACGTGGGACTGGAAAAGATGTGGAATGACCAAAAAACACCTCTTTGGAACATTCCACAGGTAAACAGGTTGATTGGCAACAGGTAATAGTATCATGATTGGGTATGAAAGGGGCATCCTCGAAGGGCTCAAGATTTAAAAATAATTGTAAAAAAAATCGCTGCTCTTGGCTTCTTGGCCGGTGTCTCTGACCTTTGACCTTTAACACACGTCTCATTAAAGAAAATCAGTTCTTCAGCAGATTTCACACAAACACACTCAGCTGCTTCACACTCTCAAAGGCAGCAGATCAAAGATGTTTCTCTCTCTCTCTCTCTGATCTTTCCTTTCTTTTATGTCTCTCGCTCATTTTTCACATCTTTATCTTCACGTCTCATCTTCTCTTACTCTCTCTCTTTCCGTCCACATATTCCCATGTTCTCTCGCTCTCTCTGTCATGATCATCTGACTCACGGAGCATCCCGTGGCTCCCGGAGACATTACGCGCCATGGCAACGCGCCATCAAAGGCAATCGTCATGACAACGTTGTTGTCTGGGTGCGTGCACTGAACTCCAGTGAACAGAGGAGCAGCTGCCGACGTGCTCCTGAGTCACTTCCTTCCTGTTCTCCACCAGTGATCAGTTCATTTTCCTTCTTTGTCCTTTTATTACCTATTTTTATTTAATTCATTAATTTCCAAAAGCTAATTTGGTTTGCAGACAAGCATTAGCTGGAATGCACTGATGACAATGAACAGCAATAATCAATAATCAAGGATGCATTTGTCAAAAAAAAAACATAATAATAGAATATTAAATTAAAGTGTGTAAATGCAATATTCCATTAAAGGATTCAGTCTTTCAAGAGAGAATCTAAAGCACTGAGTCTTTATCTTGAGCCTAATGTCAGCTGAGCCACGTTGACACTGTGCATCACTGAAATCTGAAGGTCTCCAGCCACTCTGCAGTCTGAACGCAGCTCATTTATACTCCTGAACCATCTCATGCATGTTGTCAGCATTCAGGTTCAGGTTCTCATGCCTCATCCTCTGAACCATCCCCTGTGGAGTTCCACATGGTTCTGTATTAGGTCCTCTTTAGTTCTCTATTTTTTAACCTTTATTCATTCAGGAAAGTTTCATTAAAGGATAACTTCTGTTTTTTACAACCTGGACCTTATTTCTAGCATTAAATACGCCCATTTACTCACCCAGACAACTTTGGTGGCATTCGGAGTCGTTTTGAAGAAATTAGCCCCAGAGGAGCGGCGCGTATATCCGTATAATGCGAGTACTCGGGGCATCCATGCGCAGCCTCTATATAACGCATAATCTGCTGCGAAACTCGTTCATATTAAATATTTTGTTCTGATATGCTGCTGCTATTCCCCTCTGAGCCCGTGGTGGCATGTTATCAACATCCGGCGTCTCTAGACAACTACCTCTGACGTGGATGATGTCATTACCGAACGCCGGGCGCTGCGAGCAGCCAGCCACAACACGGCTGACTCTGCGGCGGCTACGAATACGCAATAACGAACCACAGCTGTGCCAAACTACAGCTAAACTAGCCGACCGCCGGCTCAGAGGGGAATAGTTTCAATGGCTTCACTCCATCACACCTCTTGTGATTTGAGAACTGCCACTTTGACTTTGGCCTGAGTGGTGTCGAATGAGGCCTCGCCTTAAACCGAAGAATTATTACTCGTCGCCTCATCGATAAGAACAAGAACAAGAAAAATCTGACAAAACTGGAAGAAACTACATGAAAGAGAATTCCTGGAATTCCTTCAGTCTGTTTTCAGATCTCGACTCACCCTTTAACTCATTTTCACGCCATGAATTTTAATTTCAAGTCTTTTTTGACATTAATTAACTTCCATACTTCCACCTAATTTTAAACTGATGACAAAACACACCAACTGTGCGTGTGTGTGTGTGTGTGTGTGTGCGTGTGTGTGTGTGAATGTGCACTTGGTTTCCTGGAGAAAACGAGGGCAGCGGTGTGGTCGGCTGAGAGCGAGCGAAGTGCATCAAGAGTTCAGATGTGTGTGCAACAGAGATGTGCGCACACACACACACACACACACACACACGCACAGTTGGTGTGTTTTGTCATCAGAGCAAAAAGAGACAAAGAAAGCAAATGACTTCTAGCAAGTGAGATCAACCTTAAAAAAAGTGTGTGTGTGTGTGTGTGTGTGTGTGTGTGTGTGTGTGTGTGCATGTGCGTGTGTGTGTGTGTGAGCGTGCACGTCATCCTGCAGAGCTCTCCGGAAATCCTCTTACCTCTCTGTGCCTCAGCAGCGGCTGCAGAGGGAGTTTTTCCTCCTCCTCCTCCTCCTCGCCTCCCCTCGCTCTGCTGGCAGCGCTCCCACCCTCCTCCTCCCCCTGTCTTCACCCCCTCCTCCTCCTCCTTGTCTTCTCCTTCCCTCCCTCCGTCTCCACGCTGGCTGTCTGCCAGCTCTGTCTCCCCTGTCGCCGCTGCCGCTGCTGTCATCCCTTCCTCCTCCTCCTCCTCCTCCTCCTCCTCTTCTTCCTTTTTTCCTCCCTCTTTCTCCTTCAGCTCCAGCTCGGAGAAACGCAGCATGGCACGCTGAGAAGAAAAACGCAAAAAAGGATAAATACAACATCATGATCGTGAGAATGAAGCACTTTTACTGAAACCCCACTGACTGTACATGTTATCACCCTTCAGAGCTTACGCTTCAACCAACACACTCACTCCTGAAACCACTTTCATTTCAACCAACACTTGAACTCCTTTCAGTGCTTGAACTTCAAGTGTCCTTTAGACTTTTTGTTACTTTTATTACTTGCACTTTAACTTGCTTTTCACATCTCTTTATCATTTTCACCTTCACTACCACTCAACATCGGTCAGTTCTTAAATTCTGTCCGACACTTACATTTCTTTCAGTGCTTGTTTCAACTGACACTTCATTTATTGCTTGCCTACACGTCAACTGACATCTTTTGGTACTTGCAGCACTTCAACTGACCTTTCAACTATTTTTCAGTTCTTGTTGCAACTGCACTTCAGTTTCATTTTCACTTCAGCCGGCACTTCAACTTACTTCAGTGCTTAAATTCCATCTGCTCGTTTACATCAGGGAGAACAAACCTCGCCGTTTACTCATCGAGGGCAGAAAATGTCAGATTTTTTGTCTGAAAGTTAAAAATCAGGAGGTTTTCTAGGTTTTTCAGTGCACGAAACATTTAACATTTACCAGCATCAGGAAACAGACTTGTGATCCCTGAATATCAGTCGACTCCTTCAGTTGATATTTGGGGGATTGTTCCTTTAAAAAGAATCACTGTTTGGCCCACATTACCTTCACTCGTTGGACTTCCTCTGCTTTAACTCCAGACTTTCGGTGATGCTCAGATATAAACCGCAGCTGTCAGCCAGAGGTGAGTTCTTGGCTATTTTCTCTGGCAGCTGGAGCCTCGGGAAGCTTCAGGATTTCACTGCCCCAAACCACAAACACGCCAGAAAATCTGAACTTTCAAAACTCACTCTGTGACCCTGGACTCTGCTGCTTTGAAGGAAAAAAAACACCTCCCTGTTGGCATGTGAACACACAAACTGAGAGAAAATATAAAGTTGGAGAAGCTGCTCCAAAAAACTGCGAACAGGTGCTGCTGGGATGAGTTCCAGAATTCCTTCAGATAACATTAAATTCACAAAAAGCTTCCAAAAACAGGAGGTTTAAAGGGTTTCTGAATAATTTATGCATTGAGATTAGAGTGCTTAAGTGCTGCCAGAGCCCCCTAGAGGCTGCAGAGTTCATTACAACCTCACATAAACAAACAGCATCCTGATGATCTCTCTCTTCTTTGAGTATGATCAGTTGTGGAGCTATGCATAGTTTCTCCAGAGGATGGCGCTCACAGGGTCAGTTAATTGTGAAGGGTTCATCCTCTGAAGAGCAGGAGTTTGATGTGGTAGTAGTAGATTTTCAGCGAAATTATTCTACCAATTCTTTCCATGTATTCTTGTGTTTTTCAGTGTTTTCTTCTGTGTAACCCTTCAGCACGAACACTGTTATTGATAAATTCCTTCCTGGGCTCATAACTTCAGTGCTTTCACTTTAAATGGCACTTCAGCTTTTTTCAGTACCCTCTGCTCGACATTTTAACTTCATTTAGTGTTTGCACTGAATTGCTTTTCAGTGATCATACTTTCAATGCTGAGTCCTTTCAGTGATTGGCCGTCAACTGACACTTCAACTGCTCAAAGTACTTTCTCTTCTTTTGATAATACAGCTTTCTGTGCATTCACCTCATCGGATACTTCAACTCTTTAATTTTTTCAGAACTTTGACTTTAACTGACACTTGAACCTTTGCAGTCTTTGTACATGTGTATCATCTGTCACTTACATTTCTGACATTGTTTGTCTGCCTCTTCAACTTCTTTCAGAAGCCCTACTTTCACTTCTTTTTGTACTTATACTTTAAATGACACTTTAACATCCTGCATGGTTGGATTTGAAATAGATATTCAACTCTTTTCAGTACATTCACTTTCATTTATCTGCCACTTCCTTTTCTTTCAGTTCCTGATTTCAACTCAAACATATTGACTCCTTCCACTTCCACTCATTTTAGTGCTTGATGTTCAATTGTTCGTTAGATTTTTTTGGTGCTTTCGCTTCAGCTGACACTTTAACTTCTCTCCGCACTGCTACCTCAACTCCTTTCAGCACTTTCACTGAAGCTGACACATAAACTTCTTTCAGTGCTTGTTTCAGACGTCACTTTAACTTCAGTCAGTGCTGAAATTCATCTGTTACTTCCATGCAGATACATATTATTGAGACATTATATATAATTAATTTTGAAATGTCATGCTGAGATGTCTCAAAAACAAAACAAGCAGGAAACACCTCTTTCTGTCTGATCTTCAACACATTTCATGATTAAAACTGAGACGTTTTCTCCAGAGAAAAAGACGCTGAAGATCCAACAACGTTCATCCCACACTGAGATGAACCGAACCGCTGGTAACCGTTGGTAACCGTTGGTAACCACCCTCCGTGCACTCCCTGACAGCCCAGGATTTCTCGCTCGCCGCACTCTGCCCTGACCACAAAACCATTTTAAAATTAATGGCCCGTGAAACGATCTACAAATCCATCCAACACTGCTGCTCGGAGCTGGCAGCATCCAAGGACGTAGGAGCGAAATGTGAGTTAATTTGAGTAACCCCTCTCCGCCGCCGCCTCCTCCTCCACCACCACCTCCTCCTCCAGGAGCCACGACTGACGAAGCAAATAGCTTTCCGGAGGGAATAAACTGCCTGACAGCTCAGCTTTCTGTCCAGAAAAGTATCCTGAGAGGAGGGAGAGATGCTGCACGGACGATGTATTTAATATAATATATTGAATCTGATAAAGGAAATGAAAATCTGCTGTATCACCAACAAACAAGAAAAAGTACTTTGTCCAATTATGTGATCGAGTCTGTCAGGTTTCCTTTCGACCAGAACCAATTTTAGAACAAGTACGAGGTGGATTTTAGAAGGTTTCTATCTGTACATGTGACACGACGCTCCACTTCACTTCCCCCCGTTCCAGCACACCAGTCGAAATAAGAAAAGCTTCAAGATTTTCAGTATCTGTCTGGAAATTTGCAGAAGTTTGATGGAAGCTAAAGTGGCTTTTGATATTTCTTATCTGGTATCTGTAGTTTTTGGCAGTTAGCATGAGAAAAACAGGATTTGTTTATTGTTATTAATTATAAACCAGTAATTCTAATTAAGAATCATGATTTTTTATTGTGGTCCTGTTTATTTTTTATCTTCCCAACTTTCATTTTAACTTCTTTCAGAACTTTGTTAACTTGAACTGACTCCTCAACTTCTTTCACTGCTTAAATTTCATCTGCCACTTAACTTTCTTTCAGCCTTCCACTTCAATTACTTTTATAGCGTTGACTCCTTTCAAAGCTTGTACTTTTAACCGTCAATTCAATTTTATATTTGGTACCTTTACTTTCCTTTTTCAGTTCTTCAGTTCAACTGTCACTTCAGCTTCTATCACAACTGCTACTTCAACTCCTTTCAGTACTTTCACTCACTGAACCTCTTTCAGTGCTTGAATGTAGAGAACTACGACTTCTTTGATGTTTGGTGTTTGACTCGTGCTCACTGTCACTCAGCAGAGAACAGAAGCAATCATTTTGGTCCAGTTCTGACCATGAAGACAAGGTGCTTGATGGGAAATGTAGTTCATGATTTATTTATTCTGACTTCAACACAAACCAGACTCCATTAGGAAACCAGCAGAAGCCAGACCGCACACTTTATGTGTTTGTGTGGTTAAAGCAGTCGAGGCTAATCTGGGCTCCAAGGATGAGGAGGAAGAGGAAAAAAGGAGGAGGATTTCATTAAAAGTACCACTTTCCTTCCTCCTCCATCTGCCGAGGGATGGAAGAGGAGGATGAACGGGGGGAGGAGGATGGAGAGATTTAATTTGAGCTGAAGGGGGGATCTCCAGGGGACGAGATGGTGAAGAGAAACAGAGGAATAACAAGAAGCAAGAACAAGCGACGAATGGAGAGGCAGAGAAACAAAAATAGAGCAAAACAACTGATGGTGAGAGAGAAAGATGAAAGGACAAAGAGGGAAAAGAAGAAACTTAGATAAACAAGATGGAGAGAAAAAGGAGACAGTTTTCCTCTCGGCCTCAATTTTCTTCTTTTTTGGGGAAAAACCAGCAGGATAGCAGTCGCCTGCAGCCACACACATACCGCCGGTGTGTTATCCAGCCTCGACCTCAGCGCGACCCAAAACATTTGGAGACGGGAACAGAAAAAAAGAGAGAAGGAGGAGGTGAAAGAGGAGAAAGCAGTTCTCCTCCAAACACCTCCGTGTACCTGATAAGTCTTTACTGAATCTCCTACCAGATTCAAACACCTCCACAAAGCCTCCAAACAGATCATTCCTACCACGTCTGTTTCAGCGCCTTTTTATTCTGCATAAACCTTGTGCTCACATGCGTGTCGTTGAAAAAAACTGACTTAAAGCATAAATAAATGCTTCAGATCGTGGTTATGCCTGTGAGACACAGCTGAGGGGTGAGTCATCAAAATGAGAGCAAATCTGTTGTGTGAGACGTGGAAGTGCATCTGATAGACTGTCAACAAAATTCCTGTTAAAGCCAATCACAAGGTAAGCTCACGTTACCATAGAGACCAGGTTATGCCAAAGCAGTAGCGGTGATAGCATCCTTATTACAAGCTATAATATAACCATAACATATAACCAAATACACCCTAAGCCAGTAACGCATTACTCTACACAGACAGTCATACAGTAAAGTAACTTATTTCTTTCAAATGGCAGTACCTCCACGTCCTCATGAAGGACACACTACTCGCTACACTGACACTGAACTTCAGCGCTGGACTTAAATCGTAGGTTCCAGAATAATCCAAAATGATGGCAATTCCTCTGGATACTGGGCTGCTCTGATACTACCTCCAAACACCTGCAGCAGATCATCGCCATACGTCCATTTCAAGCTATCCTGATGACTGCACCATGATGACTTATTCTGTTCGTACGACTTGTCCAGAGTATCATAGGCATGCAAGATCAAACCACCTCCTACCAACATGATTCTTACAATTTTCTCCCGCCTTCAACAAACTTCACTATTGTAGAACAAAAAACTTTAACAGGCAAGGCCAAAGATGATGCGAAACTTTACTGTCTTTGCATCTGAACCACAAAATCCGCCAGAAAGTTTCCTTTCAACATGCTTTATACATTTCATACTATTGTAGAAATCCTCTGTGTTTTTACCTGCATGAGGACTAAAACCTTGAGCGACTAAAGAGAAATTACAGCAGTCACAAAGTAAAAACTGGCTCTTCTACTGTGTTGACATCCTTGTTTAAAACAGGTAATTCTTGGGTAAAGCACAGAATTATACAGCAAATTAGATCACGGTGAACAGTGGGCCTTTTTCCGTTCAGTGAGTGTGAGGTAGATTGCCTTATTGAACAGTAAGCAGAAGAATCAATATCAGAGAACAAACCCAAACAGGCAGCGATGCTGCAATGATTCAGACCACCAGTGAAAATTAGACCTTCCATGTTCGTCTCACCACATTATCGCTGCATCATTGACTAATCAGGACAAGGGGCTGGGGTCTTACCTGGAGTGCTCTCTGTTCTCTGCTCAGCTTGCTCGAGTCAGCGTAAAGCTCCGTGGTCACACATTTAAAGCGGTCGCCCACGTAGCCGGATGAGTTGGCGATGCGTTTGGTGAGGCCGGAGAGCCGGTTCTTGGAGCAGCCAGGGCCCTCATCGTCATCTGCCAGGGGATCCATCCCGTCCTGGATGTCTTTCTTCCCATCTCCACAGCCAGCAGTGGTGAGGGCAGAGTTTGGCATCTCTCTCCTGGGCTGTGTCTCATTGGAGGAAAAGCCTTCATATTTTATGTCTTTGTTAACTGATTCTGGGGTCAGATCTGCCAGCACCAAGTTAAAGCCTGCATTGGTATGATTGCTAGGTGAAAGGTCCCGACAGGTTGAGCCCAGAGAAAAATTGTTTTCATATGTGGGGACCATGGGATTGTTATTTAAACAGGTCTGGTTATTGGTCTGGTAAGATTGGCCTTTTGAGAGCGAATTTCCACAATTTGGACAACTATAACAGTTCTTTCCACATGCAGGAGCTCTGAGAGTGATGTTTCCACAAACTGGGGGCACAGCATTGTGGTTTTCACAATTGGTAAATCTGGGAGTGATGCTCTTGCAGTTAGGAGTCACAGGATTCCTATTTCCATGAGCTGGGCCACTGAAAATTCTGGGTTCACAAGTTGGAGTCCTCAGAGCCAGATTTCTGCAACATGGGCCCACAAAATTTCTGACAAAATTTGGACTATGTCCATCTCCGCTGTTAGATGTGGGACTTCTTGGGTTGATGTGAACACTCAGTGGAGCCCTGGTGTTCATAACTCCTCCAGCTGGAACCCTGGGATTTAAACTCCTGCATGCTGGGACCTTTGGGCTGAAATCTCTACATGTCAGTCCCTGACTGCTGCAAACTGGGCTGTTGGAATTGTTAGAGTCACTAGAAACATTTTCTTTGCTAAAAAGACCCAATGACTTATCATTTCTGGAAGGGGTTTGCTCAGGGTTAATATTTTTATTGGTTGAGGCCTCTGATTTAGCTTCATTATTAGTGCTCTTGTCATCAACGCCATTGTTCCTACCATTTGTGGCACTTATCAAGTCCCCAGCGCTATCAGAGGCTCCAGTTTTACATTTTCTGTCGAATTGCTGTGGAGAAGTTCGGGCACAGCGCATCGTCTGCTCCTCTGGTATGTCCGGAAATGGACTAAGTGGCTCCTCGTCTCCCGGGATCTCCTCTGAGTTCTTCTCATGAGAGGAAGGATGTGAAGAAGAGTTGTGATGAGGAGGTTGTGGTTGGGACACATGGGGCAGTAAGCCTTGTCTCTGTTCTGCAGCCTGGCTGACAGGGAGGGCTTTTGGAGGCCATTGCTGTCTTTCTTGGATATGGTTACAGCCACTGCCACCACGCTTGGAGGAATCTTCTCTTCTGTTAGATAAGGAGCTGTGCTTATTGGTGGACAAATCATCATCTGCCTCATCACGCACCAGGTCAATAAAAACTACATCATCCCTGGCAGAAGAGAGGCTTTTGCTTGAAGCCTTTATGGTTTGGTTTGTGGACTTGTCTCTTTCACTGTCACTCTTGTGAGATCGGTCAGCATCCGGTCTTTCCTGATTCCTGTATGGTTGAGCATTCCAGGTTTTATCCTGAGTCTCAGGTCGGTCAAGATCTGGCTGTGAGGAAACAGGTGGGGCGGCAACCCCCCGGGAATTCTGGTATGTCACAAAGTCACCCTGGTTTGGAGGTACTCCATGTGGAAGGCCATGTTTTGGTGCTATGCGAGGGGGGTAAAAGCTGCCGCTGCCAAGCAAGACTGTGTGGGGATAGACAGGCCCTTTACTTGGCATGGTCATACGTTGCAAGGACATATTCTCAGCAACTGAGTATGGGATGTAGCGGTTAGTGTAACCTAAGCCAGGAGGGAGATACGAGTCGCCATAAATTTGACCGGAAGAGTTTCCATTTTCAACACGTGACGGCTCTTGCTGTTGTGGATGAGATTGGCTCTCCTGAGCCTCTGGCTTAGCTCTGTTTTCACTCTGTTTTCCAGGGCACGAATGAACTTCTCCTTTACTGTTTGGAGGAACTTTGTCAAATTCAACTCGTGGCCATTCAACTTTGGACTTTGGGGAAGGAGATAATGCAGAGGGTCTTCCCTCTGTGTCAGGGCTGCGAATACTGGTTACCTCCATTGCCGTGGGCCCAGGTGATCTTTGACGCTGTGGATGGTGATCTACACTCTTGTTTTTTATAATCTTGGAGCCTCTGCTGTGCTCAGAGCTGACAAGTATGGAAGAACCCGGAACAACCCAAGGGGAGGGAACTGTGCTGATCATTTCAAGATGGTCAGGAGTCTTTGCTGATGTGCTAACAGGTGTGGGTAGACCCTCCTTTAAGTGCTGGTCTTGACTGGCTAGCAGCCCATAACGTGATGGTGGTAAATACCCCAACTTTGACAGGGCCTCTAATTTGGATGGGAATCCATTTGGGAATCCCTCCAACTCTTTGGCAGACAGATCCAAAGGTTTTTCCCCAGGGTTTTTGGCAGGCTTTTGAGGTACAGCTCTGTCCAGTGATGTATTTGCAGGTGATATACATTTCTCTGAAATACAGCAGTCTGAGCTGGCATCTTTGGTTTTCTTGGTGCCTGAGTGCACGGAAGAGCGGTGCTTAGAGCTCAGGCTGCTCATGTAAAATGGGTGGGATACTGAAAGAGAGGTTGAGGATGAGGAGGTGCTTCTGTAAAGCGACTTCTGGAGGTCTGTAGTGGTGTTGCTGAGGGGTTGGGTTGTGGGAACTGAACATGGGGGATGGGCAACTGGGGGTGACTCTAAGGCAGCAGTGCTAGTTGAACCGTCAACAGGGGCACCGCTACCTCCATCACTTTTGCTATTATGAGTGTTATTGGTGGAAGCGGACTGACCAGACTTTGTGCTACTGCTGCCATGCTGTCGCTCAGTATGAACAGATTGAGGCTGGGGCTCTTGGGGGATCTGTGGACTAGTGCTGAAGGCAGACTGTTCCTGATGTACCTGAGGGCCAAGACCATGTAAGGCCTTGTCCTGGCAGTGGGGTAAGGGTGAAAGGACAGTAGGAGTTGGAGTGGCTGTATGGATCCTTATTGGGGGCCCCAGCTGGGATGAGATATGGGCTGGGGCATAATGAGGCAGGTAGAAAAGTCTGTCTTCCCTGGTTGTGCTGCTTCCTGCCCCAGCAGCACACAGAGACTGATATGCCAGCTGCTGATGAATGAAGGGCGACGGCTGGGACAGGAAAGAGGCCTTGTATGCCATGTCCAAGAACGGGTACATTGTTGCATCTGCATAAGGGCCGATCCATGGCAATCTCAGGAAGCTGCCGGCACCATTCAGGCTCAGTTCTGACTGCTTGTCATTGGGTAGAACTCTGCGGTCCAGCCCCAGACCATCACCCCCTGCAGCAGGGACAACTAGGGGTTTCTGTAACCCTGGTGGTGGGCTCTTATAAAGTCCAACATATCCATTTGCAGATTTCTGGCCATCCAACAGAGTTACATCTGGTTTATACAGGAGATCATAGCCAAGTGGGAGAGAACTGCCGGACTCCTGGGGCTTTTCACCAGAAAGAGGATGGATGCCATGATAGTAGATTCCTCCATGGGGGCGATAATTTTCCCCCACCAGAGCATTGCGGTCAATGCTGAGGGCAGCTAGCGGGTTCATCCTGTAAGATGTGCCAGCATCCACCTACAACATTGAGAGGAGAGACAAGGTAAGCAATGACCAGACTGGAGGAAAACGAATGATCGTACAACTGTACTCTGATGTAGGATCCAGCTCTGAAAAGAAGTGACCCTTTGTAAACACCAGAAACAGAACTTTGTTGGTTTCTGATTTAACATAGAAATTATTTAGAGTTAATTAGTCATTAAACTAGTGATGAGCAACCACTTAAATCAACGTAAGCTTTGTTTGATGGATCGCTGTTTCAGTTTTAGTGCAGAAACATACAAGGTTTTGTGTTGGCACTGGATTTTTAGGGGTTACCATGTGATGTACTGTCCCTCCAATCATAGTGTACCTATTGTCCAGTGGATTCCCTGTTAACTCAGTCATTCCATACCGGCTCATTTCTTACTGTCAAGATTAAAAAGATCTCTGGCTGCAATTCATGATTATTTTAATAATTGATTAACAAGAATTTATGATAAAAATTATAAAATACTGACTGATTGTTCTAAAAATCGCTCTGACATGATCAATCAAGCGATTAATGGGACTGTTACCGGCTGTACACATGCACAGCTCAACATTCAACACTATCTGCTGCATATTAAACAGCTCTGCTGCGTTTTCTTCTCAACGATTCTCCCTTTAGTGCAGGGAAAACTCTGAAATGAACCGTTAGGCAGCACATGGTTGAACTCAACACTCAAGGACAAACAGGAATGAAGGGAGGAAAAAGGATTTTGTCCGTGTCATCATTCAGGAATCAATTCAGGAAGTGAATCATTTTTCCTTTCATGGAGAAAAATCACAGCTGTTTTTTCTGTTTTCGTATTCCTGGATGACAAACGACGCCCGGAGCTGTCCCTCTGCCTCGACAGGAAACAGAGAGGGAAGGAAAAAAGAGGGGAGGCAGGGGTGGGAGAGAGGAAAAGAGAAAGAAGAAGCGCGAGATAAACAAAGAGAGAGTGAGAGACAAAGGGAAAGCATGGCAGTAAGAGAGAGAGAGAGAGAGAGAGAGAGAGAGTCAGAGCCAAATGAAGGAAAAAAAAACAGCCTAATTGAATTTCCTGTCACACAGCGTCGTGAACCTTCTCTGATTGGCTATCAGCCGCAGGGCCATTAGGAAATTATCCAGACAGCTGGGTGGTCGCCTGAGACGTGGAGGAAGTGGAGCGATCCTTCACTCGCTCTGAGATCGAACGGTGCGGCGGCAGGAAAAGTGAACTCTGCATTCTGGGAATTAACGGAGAAGAAGTGACGAGCAGGTGACCCAGACGTGACTTCTTGTTTACGATTCCGACAGGAAGTTCTGCTTTTTATAAACAATTCAAGGAAACGTGGTGAACAAAGATCTGTCAGGTACCACAGACGCTGTGATGAGACAGGACGTCCTGCCGCTGAATGTCCTGCGTCAGGACGTTCTGCGTCAGGACGTTCCACGACAGGACGTTCTGCGTCAGGACGTTCCACGACAGAAAGTTCTCCAACAGGATGTTCTGCATCAGGATGTTCCGCGTCAGGACGTTCTGCGTCAGGACGTTCCACAACAGGTTGTCTGCGACAGGACATTCTCTGACAGAAAGTTCTCCGACAGGACGTTCTGCGTCAGGATGTTCTGCGTCAGGACATTGTCCGACAGGACGTTCTCTGACAGGATGTTCTGCGTCAGGATGTTCTGCGTCAGGACGTTCTGCGTCAGGACGTTCCACGGCAGGACGTTCTGTGACAGGACATTCTCCGACAGAAAGTTCTCCGACAGGACGTTCCACGACAGGACGTTCCACGACAGGACGTTCCGCGACAGGACGTTCTGTGTCAGGATGTTCTGCGATAGGACGTTCCGCGACAAGACGTTCTGCGACAGAACGTTCTGCAACATAAAGTTCTTTGACAGGATGTTCTGCGACAAGACGTTCTGTGACGGGACGTTCTGCGACGGGACGTTCTGCGACGGGACGTTCTGCGACAAGACGTTCTGTGACAGGATGTTCTGCAACAAGACGTTCCCTGACGCTCCGTAGCTGGCGTGATATGTTGTGACAACTGGACAAGACGTTTCGCATCGTGGTATTCGTGGCATGTTTCTTAACGTGACGAGAACATGAACCTGAATAAAACTGACTTTCTTTTCTTGCCAGTTTAATGAAAACGACTCTTTTTGGTTCCTGGTTCAGGCAGACACGCTGACACTTCGTGGTTTCAGCCGTTTGGTCACAACTCTATCATGTTTCCTTCAAATAAAGACAAACAATCCATAACTTTGTGAATTTATTTAAAAAGTCACGACTAATACTCCCAGAGAACGATAAATGTTCCTGCTCAAAGGTTCGGTTCCATGTCTGCCAGACTGAATCTGAAAAGCTGCGTTTTTACGCTCATTATTTTCTTGGATTTGAGGGGAATGAAATGAAGGTACAGCAACACGTTTCACTGAGTTTTGCAGGAAGTTTTTTTTATATGACATGCAGCGACTCGACCTTTGATCTTACCATGATGTGAGACCGCAGTCCTCTGGCGTCCGCCTCAGACGGGACCGTCTGCCTCGAGGACGCCGCTCAGTCCGCCATGTCTGCAGACGCAGAGAAAAACCACATGAAACCAGCGCTGAGGTTTCGGAACAGGAAGTCTCTCTGTAATCGAAGCTGTTTGCAAAGACACTTTTTTTCTCCTTCTGGTGAAAGTCTCTTTTCAACCAGAGCAAAGAGGTTTCCCTCAGATCACATCCTTCTCAGTTAGCCACACGTGCTAACATCCTTCATCATCCTCAGAAGCATCCTTCTGTCTGCACGACACGTTTTCAAACGACAAAACTGGTGGCTGAAAAGACTGAAAAAAGGGTTTTAAAGAGCTCCATCGTCCCAGTTCACACCGGAAATATCAGGAACTATTTAACACGGTGGTTCCTGAAGGTTTTTAACGCTGCTGAAATGTGGACAGAAAGCCAAAACTGACAGATGTTTCTTTAAATTTAAACACTTCAGAGTGTTCTTCTAAAAACCGACATCGGAGGTTTACTATTTTATATTTTCAACTCTGTTTCAGAGAGTTTTGTCTAAATGCTGAAAACGAAACAAACAAACAACAAAGAAGGAAAGAAATTACAAAGAGTTTGATTTTCTAGATGCAACAAAAAGACGTCAGAACACAGCGAGGCAGAAAACACACACACACACACACATCTCTGTCTGCACTGATGTTACGAGGCTCGACATCTCTGTGTGTGTGGGTGTCTGTGTGTGTGTGTGTGTGTGTCTGTCTGTGTGTCTGTCTGTCTGTCTGTCTGTGTGTGTGTGTGTGTGTGTGTGTGTTTTATCGCCCAGCCAGAGGACTGATAAGGCACGTCGCCTCGTTTCCCGAGGAAGTCATAATCCAGCAGAGAGAAAATGTATCAGCGCCGCTCTACGAACACACACACAAACACACACACGCAAACACACACACACACACACACAGAGTGATTGATGGCTGTTAGGGAGCTGGGATTTCAATAACGGCTCTTATCTCCAGACTATTGAAGGACAGCTGTGTGTGTGTGTGTGTGTGTGTGTGTGTGTGTGTGTGTGTGTGTGTGTGTGTGGCGTCCATGCTCATCAGCACACACACACACACACACGCACACACACAGATGGGCCTGCCGGGAAACTTTGTTTCCTCTATAGAAACTATTTTTCTGTCGGTGCTGAAACGAAGTACATTTACTGCATTTAAAGGGAAACGGCGTTTCCAGCCTGGACCCTCTCTGTTTGTTGTCTCCTTAAGACGACGAAGTCTCGTTCTGAAGTCTCGTGAGAGTTCACTTGTTGCTGACTCATTTGTTCATCCTTGATGCTGAAAATCTTTGAGTTGACTCAAAAATGTCTGTACTCCAACACGACCAGCTCTCCCCACCACTCCCCTCTCCAACTCTCACTCACGTCTCCACCGATGTTCCACCGAGTTCAGAACGAGACTTCAGAACGAGACTTCAATTCATTTCATGATGAAGGTGTCCTGCAGCTCTCAATCCTACACCTGTCCCGGTATTTTGACCCTGACGACGACACAGTGGTGCCATCAATAATCAATCAGGATTTTTTTCTTCTGTTTTCAGTCAAACACTTTCTTGTGATTTAAAGTTTCTATCAGTGGAACGAGTCATTAACACGTGGAGAAAATACTCATCTGAAACAGTTCAGAAGTCATCTGCTGCTGTCACACCTGACAGGTGGAGCACCATCACCACTGACACCTGTGAAAGCGTCTGGGATCCACCTGATGGTGTCTGACAGTTCGAGGACGTCCAGAAAAGGGGAGGAGCAGCTGCAGTCTGAGTCCTGATATCAGGACAAAAAAACTGATTTTTTTTAATGGAGTCTGGTGGCGTTCAGGAACACCTGTGGAGGCTCTGGAAATATTTTGGCCACAGTTTGTTTCTGAAAAGAAGAGCGATGAAAAACCCGCTGAGCTGAGAAGCTGCTTTAAGAAAAACAAAGAGCTACATGCTACATGTAGCGAGCAGTGTAAAAAAAAATCCCCAATGACGTCTTTAAATTAGAGCTCATGATTATTTTCATCATCGATCAATCGGTTGTTGGTTCAGTCTATGAAGTTAATATTCACTTCACTGATTTATAAAAAGTGAGAAAAGAGAAAATCTGAGACCTTTTGGAGAAACTGGAAACAATTTGTGTCCTTAATGAATGAAAAAACACTAAAAGTTTCAAACGTGCAGAAGGAAGTGAAGGTTTCATCGACTCGGCTGAGACCACGAAGGCTTTTCAACTTCTCTGAGTCACTTCAGAGGCCCAAAAGACAAACACTCAAAGAGCCACGGTCACCTGGCTGGATCACCTGTTGACTCCGCCCACACGCGAATGGGCGTGGCTTTAAAGAAAAAAAAATTAAATCACAACGTAAATTTACAGAAGCTCAGGCTTCTCTAATTCTGACAAAAAATCCAATGAAAACTGCAAGAAGTGATAAAAACTTCAGTACTACAGGTAGAAAAACTGCAGCTGAAGTATCACTGATGCTGTCGGAGAGGAGTTTTTACAGAGACGTCCTGAAAGCAGCAGAAGCATCTTCCGCATCATTTCCACAGGAAAGTTATTTAAAGAGTGTCACCAAACGATAACATGTGATTAAACTCACCTTTTCTCTTCTTCTGCGGAGTCAAGTCCAGTTTTTACTGCGTCCGTTTTCTTCTTTCTGACTGAATCTCCATCCGGAACAAACAAGCGGAGTCACAAACATCCCATCTTCCGCTCTCGTGCTGAAGTCAGTGGATCCATCCTCATCGATCTGCCGCGTGCTGATGCAGGACGGCCGCGTGGACGCGCACGTGCACACTCAAAACACGCGCAAACAGACAAAAACACGCACAGTGCGAAATGAGTCGAAGTGAAGCAGCTCGTGAATTATCTGTGGCGTGAAGCCAAAGCTGCGCCGAACTCCGTCTGAAAAACATCTAATTTAAGAACAACAGCGACCAATTAAAGCTGCGAGCAAACAAACACACTGAGACACGCACGCACGGTCACGCGCCCACACGCACGCGCCCTTCGCACCGAGGTGAACTCTCAGAGTGCGTGTGTGTGTGTGCGTGCGCGTGTTTCCCTCCCTGAAGTCCCGACAGGAAGCAGCAGCAGCGGGATCAAATCCAGAAAAAAATCAGCCCGAAAATGAAAAATATTTTTTGAAATATTCCTCCACGAGCGGAAATATTCCTCAGGGTGTCGCGCGCGCAGTTGGCGGATTATTCCACATTTCTTTTCTTTCTTTCCGGTCCCGTCGTCCGTCTGTCTGCTGGGCTTTATCCTCCTCTTCCTCCTCCTCCTCTCTTTCCCTTCTCTTCATCCACGCGGACACTGCCTCCCTCTCTTCCTCTCCTCCTCTTCGTCTCTCTCTCTGCCGCGCTCGCGATCCAAAGCGTCAAGTTCCAGAAAATAAACCGTCATATTTCCGCCGCACACTTTCATAATAAAATCACCAAAAAGCGAAACAAAAGCGACACGAAGCGTCGACGTGTGCTGCACTTTAAACAGCCGAGAAGTATTCAAATGTTTTCCATAACTCAAAGTAGAAACACTACCGTGTAAAATACTTTACAAATAAACATGTATCTCTCTTTTTGTTTTTTCTGTATTATAATTATTGGTGCATTCATGTGCATTAATGTTGCAGCTGGTTCAGGTGGAGCTCATTTTATGACTTTATGTTCTGTTGGGTAGCTTACACTAACATACAGACACACCTGTGCAATGATGTACCTGAATTTATTTTGCATTAATAATCTGAATCTGTAAAGAAACTGAAGCTGTTCAGTGTGGACAAAATATCTTCTGGTTTACAGACAAAATCCAGCAATAAATAAATGCAGGAATAAAGGAATAAAAACCCTGAAAGTTGCTCTTCCTGGTTGAAGTGTGATACCTGTGCAGGTGCAACAGCAGGTGTGTTTCACTGATCCAACATAAAAATACAAAAAATAAACAGTATCAAAAATGGGATTTGATATAAGGATTATAACTTTAAGATTAAATCTCCTGCATATATGAGCACTGAGTCATCTCCATCTTTTGAATCAATATTATGATCATGAAACAGAAATTTCACCTTTCAGTTTGTTTTAGTTAAAGAGAGGATTCTGCACACGTTCTGTCCTTTTCCATGTTTGATGTACTTCAGGACAATTTAAACATGTTATGTTTGTTCTGTTTCTGCTCGCTGCATGTTTGTCTTTAACCTTCTGAAGCAATGAGAGGAAAAGATGTCCAAACACACTTCCTGTCGACTTTTAGTTTCCAGCAACATCTGGACCAGACTCTGACAAACAATCCCAACATTAAAATGAGATTTTAAGCAGTGAATAAAATCTGAAATCCAATCTCGAGATGTTAGTTTTAATTTTAGATGCTTTTATTTTGAAAGTAGAACAGGATTGATGATGTTATTATTCTGGATGAATGATGCTGACTTCACACATCTGTTCGGATGGAGCTCATCAATACTTCACATTTCAGTCACATTTTCTTTCATTCTGTCTTTTTAAAATGAAAATTAGACACAGATTGATTTCTTTTGTTGAATTCTACATTTGTTTTAATTTTTACAACAGAGCTGACTGTTGAATTTGAATTTTCTCTCAGTCTGGAAAACATCTGTCTCACACACACACACACACACACACACACGCACACGCACGCGCACGCGCACGCGCGCGCACACAATCCTCAATACAACAATCAATCTGTTTTCAACCAAATCGATCAGATAATTTGGATAAAAGTCAGACTTTGGAGCAGAAGTGATTGTGTTAGAGGTGATACAGAGATCGAACTTCATGCTGCTTTTCTGTTCACTTTGTGCTGATCAATAATCTCAGACATACAGAAAGTACAATAAAGTACACACACACACACACAGTCTTCAGTCTGTAACACCACAGCGCCTCCATGTGGATCTCAGCGGTTCTACAGGTTCTACTCATACCACCACAAGTCCCACAGTTCCAGCCACCGCTCCATCTGTTCGGACTGCTGCAACTTCGAGTACAACAACTACTTCTACGACCACGACTGCACGTAAAACTACTCTACCATGAGAAATAAAACTTCTGTCAGTACTGCATCACTTCCTGCTCCGCGCTCCTGCTTCCTGTCCAGCCGCCTGTGCAGCCTGAATCCACATCTGGAGCCTCCTGAGGGCGCTGAAGGTTGACAAGTTTTACTGCTGGTATTACTACTGCACCACAAACCCCTCCTAATGTCAGGTACTACTACTACTACTACTACTACTACTACTACTGCCCCAATGCTGCAAACGACATCTACATTACTGTGACTGCAACTCGTACTGTTACTACAACTACTCCAACCACCACAACGTGTTCCTGCAGCTGCTGAGTTCCCTTCAGGTTTCCAGGAAACGTTCCTGGTGATGAAGAGTCCGTCCCTGATTGTCCTGCTGAGCCACGAACAGTCGACCTGTTTCCACGTGTCCACACTCACTTTATGGGGACACACGTCCCCAAAACAAACCACACTAACGTCCTCAGTAACGTCCGTCTGAGTCACAAGACGAGGACGAAGAGTTGGTGCGGGGGTGTCAGACATGAGGGAAGTCATATGACAGCCAGTCAGTGAGGGTGACTGGACCACAGCCGGGCACACACAACCAGCTCTGGACTTCCAGACTTCAGAGGAATTTCGATTTGATGTGTCTGACCTTTGACCTCTGCGTCAACACGAGCCCGGCGGCCACATGACGACGGCGACATTGTGAAATCAGCTGATTCACACGGTGTGAGGCGAGGACTCAGAGTGAAGTTTCAACAGTCAAAATAACAGAACAAAGGTCGTTTTCTGAGCGACTTCAAATAGATTCAACTGAAAGATGAGCCTTTAAACCACAAATCAACCTCAACTGAAGGTGTGAGTTAGGACGCACACAAAGGCAGGAAATGACGGAAAGAGCTCATTTGCTGCTAATTTGGAGCAGCTCAGGTCCAGAAAAGTGTCTGTTCTTAAACTGCAGCAGTTTCTTTCAGACTCAAGCGTGACGTGCGACAAGAGGAAGTGGTTTCTGAGTCTTCGTCCTCTCGCACTTCACTGTTTGACTTCAGGTGTAAAAGTGTCTCAGCTCGTCCGTCACTAAAAACGAACTTTATATGAAGGTGTTCACCGTTAGCTGGCTGATTAGCATTCCGGCTCTGTCTGAAGCACCATTCAAGGCCTTATTATTGGGGTCCGCAGTCGTTCTGGGGTCATTCAGGGAAAACCTGCTGATGGCTGAAACAAGCACAACGAGCCATGAATACAAAGTCTTCTCTTTTATTGTTTGCTGTGTTGAACAATTTCATTTCCACAGTTTTATCTGATCTAATATTATTTTTTAGTTTTTTTAGTTGCTTCAGTTTCAGTCAAGTTGAACTTTTGAATTTCTCTGGTTCTGGAGCTTTTGGCGTGATGAGTTTGTCCCGTGGACGTGGAAACATGAATGTTGAGCTGAAACATACTGAAGTACTTCAATCTGAAACCTGCAACTGACAACCAGAACATGTTTGCCTCCAGCACAGCATCCCATCATGCTTCAGATTTAGACTGAGATTGTAGCTCAACTAAAACACAGAATGGATCCTGGTGGATCCTGATGGACCATGTTTCTCCCTGCCGAGCGTCCAGTTAGAGAGCTTTCTGACGGGTTTCAGGATGTTTGTTTCTTCAGAATTTGACCCAACGGTTGAGATCACATAGCACCTACACCTACACTACACACACTACACTGAACGAAACAACACAATATGAACACAGCTCTGAAAAAGCTCTGCAGCGTGTTTGCCTTTCACCACGTTTCCGACCACAGAGGGCTTCAAACCTGCAGGAAAACCAAAGAGACTGAGTGAAACTTCAGCTTCCACAGTTCAACAGAGTGTCAGACAAACCTGCGATCACTGCTCGCTGCTGCTGTTCACTCATTGGCTCTGCAGAGATTTTGCATCGCAGTGAAAATGTTTTTTTTTTTACATTCCAGTGGAGGTCCCGAAGCTTCCGGACGCCCCTCGTCGGTCGGCCGAGTTCAGGACAAAAATGAAGCACGAATATGGTCCAGCCATAAAACACGAGTGTGAATATTTCAGTGAGGGGAAACCGTACAGCTGGTTAGCGTTAGCTGCTGCATAATGAGTGCAGCTCACCACACAGCAGATTGAATCATACGCTGACACTTTCCTCCCACAGCGCAGCGGTAACACACAGCCTGTCAAACCTCTTCATCGCCGTCACAGAGAGCATCCCTCCATGTTTGTGGCTCTGAGCTTCTTGTATTTCTGCATGAGCACTTTGACTTGTGATGCTACAGTTACAGTGAGTCTCTCCATACGCAGACGACTCCGACTTCTGATGCATTTAAGGAAGGATAAAAAACTGTCGTCCGACAATGGCTGCCATGAGTTTTCAGGCTTCATCTCTCACATCCAGAAGCTTTTGAACAGTTACTGATCCAAACGTTTGTTACAGAGGTCGACTGTGCACTGAGAAACAAAGACCGACAGAGAAGAAGGTTTTAGCAGGTTTCAAAAGTTCATTTCTTTCTGACGGATTTCTTGAGAGAAAACAGAGTTCAGGAATTTCCCCTGAAGAATCTGCTCGAGTCAAAACAGAAACCATTTTACCAAACAGAGTCTGAAGCCTTGAAGGAAGTGTAATGCACATCAGTGAAAAGAAGGATTCAAAGAGCTGAGGCGGCTCCTCTAGATCCTGGAAGAACCACAACAATCCGCATTTTCTACGAAACAAACTCCAGCTGCTGGACTTGGACTTGGTGGACTGGTTGAAGTTGTTTACATTAAAACTACCAGAATCACACATGAAGAAGAGCTTGAACGCATCACAACAGGTTTGAAACTCTGCGTTTCTGAAACGGAACGACGTCTGATGAACATCAGAAACTGACTTTGTGAGCTTTCAGTGACGTGGCAGCACAGTGGCAGGTTTTTAGCAAAGGTGTGATCCTGCAGGGTAACACAGATACGAGGACTTAGATTAGTGTTTGCTGGCTGAAAGCTATCAGCGCCATGCAGAGTCTTTATTTTCCAAAATACACAAAGTCAGAAACGACAGCATCTTGCAACAAAAAGCAGGAAGTAACCAAAGAGCGACTGAAACATCCAGTTTCTGTCGGTCTGGATGTGCTGAATGTAAAACTGCAGCGTCTAAAAACTGTTTTTAGATCTGATAAAAGTTTCAAAACCTTTGCATGAACAAACGACATCAGAACAACTTCTCATTTTCCAAATTTAGACAAATGCTGTTGCTCCACAACTGGCAGGTTTGTTCTTATGTTCATGAATTCATGAAGGCAAACAACCAGACCGTTGTGCAATACATGTGCAACGAATACACACACGAGACAAAGTTTAAAAACAGCGCAGCCACATTATTCATTAACTCTTCAGCCACCTTAAACCTGGTCCTGGCCAGGTGTGCTCCCTCTGAGCTCGCTGGATGGGATGGAAACGATCGTAGCTCAGCAACGTACATAAAAGCGACCCTCAAGTCCACAATGGACCTGCACAGTCAGACAAAAGAAGTCCTGGGACGGCTTCTCGTTTCTGCTTTCCAACACTTTGAATGTCTGATATAAATACAACAGGTGAGCGGACCACTGGCCAGGAACAGTCCAGGTGTTCAGGAACAGTCCAGCTGTTCAGGAACAGTCCAGGTGTTCAGGAACCGTCCAGGTGTTCAGGAACAGTCCAGGTGTCCAGGAACAGTCCAGCTGTTCAGGAACAGTCCAGGTGTTCAGGAGCAGTCCAGGTGTTCAGGAACAGTCCAGGTGTCCAGGAACAGTCCAGCTGTTCAGGAACAGTCCAGGTGTTCAGGAACAGTCCAGGTGTTCAGGAACAGTCCAGCTGTTCAGGAACAGTCCAGGTGTTCAGGAGCAGTCCAGGTGTTCAGGAACAGTCCAGGTGTCCAGGAACAGTCCAGCTGTTCAGGAACAGTCCAGGTGTTCAGGAACAGTCCAGGTGGGTCGAGGAAGCTGAGCTTTGTAGTAAATACACTCTAAAGGAGGCGCAGCGGGCTGGGGGGCTCTGTAGGTGGGGAGCTGGATCTCCTCGTACTGAAACACACAGCAGAAATACTGAGAACAGGAGTAGGACCACTGATAGCACTGTCAGGGTTAGCAGAATGAAGAAGGTGTAAAGCAGCAACAGGTTAGGGTTAGGGTTAGTAGTAACGGTGCCTGTTGTAGCAGCAGCAGGAGTTAGCAGTCCTGTTAGCTGTCGTAGTGCCGTGATACTGATAGTAGCAACAAGTAGCAGTAGCAGCAACAGTGGTAGCATTAGAAATAGAAGTCGCAGAGATGAGCAGCAGTTTTAGCAGTAGCGAGCTGCAGTAGCAGTGCTAGTTGTAGCGGCATTAGAGCTATCAGTTGCAGTCATGTGACAGTATCAAAGCAGCGGTTGGGTCACCTGCACTGCTTCCTGCTGCCGTGGGCTCTCACAGGTGAAGGGTGGAGGCTCATGCACCTGGTAGATGCACTTCTTGTTCTTCAAACACAAACATGTAAAAGCCAAACCTGCCAACAGAGCACCAGGTGAGTCATTCAGTTCTATTCCTCGTCTTCTTCAGCTGATGAAGCTCCTCACACAGCCACACACTCGGAGGTGAACGACAGACTGACCTGTGAGGACGAAGAGGAGGAGGACGACGTTCAGGGCCAACGAGCTGAGGACGACCGGCTCACTCTGATAGAATTTCCAGGTGTGCTGCTGCTGTGAGTCGTTCACGTCGGAGAAGCTGGTGATCGGAGTGATCGGAGTGATCGGAACATCTGGAAAAGGTGAGCAGAGAAACACCTGATCTGAGTCACGGCGTCAGAAACGTGATGCTCGTTTCCTGTTGTAATGTAATTTATTTATTTCAACAGGGACAGCGCACAATGAAACACTAATCCTGTACAACACGAGAATATGCATTGTGCTAGCTTATAGCAACTTGCTAATTTCCACCTGTCGTCCCTGGGCAGGTTGATACAGTCATGCAGTTTTGCGTTGGGGTACACGACACTCACCCCTTGTGACAGATCTTGTTGTTCTTGTTGACTGTGTGTGTAACATATTTTTTTCAAGGGGGGAGCTGCTGCATTATGAATCATTCTGAAAAGTAAACAGACGTTTGAATGCTTAATCAGATTTTCAAAGTTTATTGAGTATATGACAGTGATGGTAGCGCCGTGGCTTTTTATCATGAATTTTGAGGGCACCTTTGTAGAATGATTCCAGTGGTTTCAAAACGGTTTTGGTTGACTGAGACCAGCTTGTAAAACAATATAGAAAATGTGGTATGATCATGGCATTCAGATCAAACTGGAAGCCTCAACTGGGAGTGAATTCCTTCATGATCGAAAGTTAGAGTGAATTTCAGTATGTTCGTCAGTTTTTTTACATGATTCTTAAAACTAAGAGAAACACCCAAGTACTTGAATCTATCCACATTCGTTCGTCGTTAGGGCATCCTTTCAATGTGAACCTATTGGTGAAATACATGGTTACAGTTTTTTCTAAATTTAAGGTAAGGCAAGAGTTATAGCTAGCTAGATATACTTTATTTATCCCAAGCTGGGAAATTGCAGTGCAGCAGCAGCATTACACACAGTGAAATAAGTGAAAATAAGACGATAAAGAACAAACTATACAGAATAAAATATCAAAATAGCGAGCAGTAAAAAGATTATATACATAATAATAATAAAATAGCAAAATAGTAAACAGTAGTAATGAAAAAGTATTGCACAAAAAAGAGCATATACAGCAAATGGCAGTGTGTAGAAAATAAAGTGTACCGTGACTGTAAGCATAACGCAGTGAAAAAAGTGAAAATTTGTGAAATAAGACTATAAAGAACAAACTATACAGAATAAAATATCAAAATAGTGAGCAGTAAAAGCTGTAGTGCTCTTACCGTGAGTGTATATGACAGTGTCGTCTGCATACATTATTATGCTGACATCATCACACACGGAAGGCAGGTCATTTATATAAATGCTAAAAAGTAATGGCCCCAAGATTGATCCTTGTGGAACACCCAGTGGGCAGGCTTTAAGTGGGGAGAGTGTATTGTTAACACGCACACACTGGTGACGATCACTCAGGTGTGATTTGATCCAATTTTGAGCGTGTGATGAAAGATTGTAATCACGAAGTTTATGAAGTAGTTTGTTATGATCGACGGTATCAAAGGTCTTGTGCAGGTCTAAAAATACAGCGCCAACCACACCACCTTGGTCTAAGTTGGTTTTAATTTCCTCGAGGAAGTAGCAGCAAGCCGTGTCCGTGGGATGTTTTTTCTTGATTCCTTGGATTCAAGGTCGGCAATGAGTTGTTCTGCCACTGCCTTTTCCAGGACCTTTGAGGCTGCCGGGAGTATACTAATGGGGCGGTAGTTACTGACCTCCTGAGCGTCACCAGATTTAAGTACTGGAGTCACTACAGCTGTTTTAAAAGTCCTGGGAAAGTGCCCTCGTTTATGGATTTATTTATTATTGTAGTTAAAGATGAAATGACAGACTCTTTATGCAGCTTTACTATTTGAAAAATTAGATAAAATTGAATTCACCTTTGCCTCATTAATTATTTTTAAGTCAAATACAGGCCCCTCACAAATAAATGGTAGCGGAGGGTCTGTTTCCAGGAAACATCTGACTAAGTTGCTGCACAGACTTTAAAAAATAATCATGAAAATGGACAGCAATAGCATGCTATCATTGAAGATGGAGTCATTTATCTTGAGCTGAATACTCTCATGTGTATATTTTACCTTCCCAAGTAATTTATCGATGCTATTCCATCATTTTTTACTGTTCCCCTTGACATCCCCGATGAGATCCAGAAAAAAGTTGCCCTAGCCTTTCTAATTTGCTGCGTAACCCTGTTTCTTAAACTTTTAAAAATGAAATGATCAGTGCTCAATCTTGACTTTAAAAACTTTTTTAGAGCAGTATCTCTCTTTTTCATTATGTCCCAGCGTTGGCAGTCAAACCAAAACAAGTTGTTTTGTTTCTTAGATCTTATTTTTGTATGTTTCAACACTAAAGCCTTAAAAGCCATCATGTTCAGCAGCAAACCGCGGTCCCAGGCTCAGCTCTTGTCTAACAAAGCCAGGCCTAATATTGAAACCACTCGCAATCAAACCTGTCAATCAACTGTCCAAAGGTCACAAAATCCACCAATCAGACACCTGCTGCATCTTAAACTGACCAATTAAAACCGGTTTGTTTAACCAGGACAAGAACAAAGTGTAAAGCTGTAATTCACCTCAGATCTTCACCTGGCCTCACCCGCTGGAGCTCCACCCAGGTGTTCACTTCATCCACCTGCAGTCTGAAATGATGCCAGTTTCTGGCTTGGGGTGCTGGATGCAGGTGAACTGAACCTTTAAGTTGCGTTAAAAAGCTTCAGAGAAACTTTTCAAACTCACCTGAGACGATGCGGAAAACCTCTTCAAACACAACTTTGTTGTTGAGCCTCCTGGCACAGAAATACAGCCTGCAGTCCTCCGCCGTGATGTTCTCCACCTGCAGGCTGTTTGTCTTCACGGACGCGTATTTCCCTCCAGGAGAGATGTAGACCTTGGACCCGGACCCGAAGCTGAACGTGCGGAGGAGGCAGACTCTGAGCCGGCCGTGGATCTCCATGTACCAGTAGATGTCCGAAGTGTTCACGGAGCAGTTCAGGAGGACACGCTGACCCAGCTCCACCCTGACCTCCGTCAGGTTCTGCGCCTCAGCGCGGACCAGAAGCACCGGGAGGAAGACCCACAGCGGAACCATGATGAGCTGCGGCAGCATCCGCAGGAGGGGACCGTCTGAGAGCCGCGCTGCTGCGACCAGCCTCCACTTCCTGCTTCACCAGATCACCAAAACCCCCAACACACTGTTTCATCATCATCATCATCAGCCGCAGCAGCAGCGAGCACGAGACACACTGCATGACCCTCTGCACCGGTGACTCACCTGCTTCAACAGGTGTCTCCGACAGACCGAGTCCCGGCAGGACGAGGACTGCTGGTTCATGCCGGTGAGAGACAGCCGCCTCAAACTGGACATTCCTGCAGGTGGAGCAGCTGCAGGTACTGCAGGTGTCAGTTGGACTGAGAGTACTCATATTAATGAATACCACTGATTTAATAATAGTCGTGGTAATAACAGCAGCAGTGGTAATTAGAGCAGTAGTGAAAGTATTAGATCTAGTTCCTCTGATAGTACTACTACATTTATTATCCGTGGTGGTGCAGTAAAAACAGAGCTGCAGTAATTGGAGCAGAAAGAATCATAGTATTAGTAGTTCTGACCATGAGAGTATTACAGTAGCAGTAGTAACTGATAATACTTACAGAAGTATTGTCATACTGTAGTGGTAGTAACAGCAGTAGCAGTAATACTTCAGCAGTAGTACTTCAAGGAATAAAAACTTCAACAGCAGCATATTAGAAGTGTTGGCATTACAGTAGTGGTGCTGGTACTGGTGGTACTAAAAGTAGTACTGTAACTGTAGTAATAGTGTCAGTAGGAGTACTCGCAGTCACAGCAGTAGTTGTGATAGTAACATCAGTAGTACATGCAGTAGTGGTGAAATATTATTCCAGTAAAAGCAGTAGTGGTGTCAGTTGGAGTACTAGTACCAGCAGTAACAGAGTAGCAGTACTATCAGGACTAACAGTAGTAGTTTAATATGATTCCAGTCTAATAAAGTTTCTGAGCACCAGGATGTGATGACGTGGCGCCACCTTGTGGTGAAACGATGTTACTGCAGAGAGAAAAACTCATTTCTTCCACTTTTTATTTGAGAATGAAACAAACTTCAGTCTGTCAGTCTGAGACTTCACCGTTCTTCCAAAATATAAAAAACTTATGATCAGATCAAATAAATACAAAGCTTAGTGTCGACACGCTCAGACGGCCCGTTCACACCTGCCATCCACCTGCCATCCACCTGCCACCTGCATCATCTGCACAACATACACACATTCGGATTTAGCAGACGAGGCCTCTAATTACTGATCACAGGTCTGTTCTGAACCATGAAATCAACAAAAGAAGCATCAGAACTGTGACGTGTGTGTGTGTGTGTGTGGGGGGGGGGGGGGGGGGGGGGCAGATAATGAAGAATTTGTTGTTCCCAAAGTTTAGAAAGTTTCCCCAAACTCAACAACTCACAAAACTGTGTGACTTTTTCAGGGAGTCTGGTTTGATTGGAGGACAGATCTGATGTCAGAGGAAACAGAGAACACATTAAAAACACCAGATTATATACGGACCATGGATCCTGATCCAGATTACACGTTGACTGCAGGTGTGAACGGGCTGCAGCAGATCCGATATTATCAACATTAGCCGTTAGCATCTCTTCACAAATGGAGTCAAAGTGCAGGTACAGACAAAGCTGCAGTCAGAGCAGCATGAACACGTGATAAAGAGCTGCTGAAACACGCAGTAATAAAGTAAATATGTAACATCTGGATGACTGGAAGTGACACACGAGCAAAGTTTAAAATGTTTCCGACACAAGTAACGAGAGAGCTGCCGATCATCATCAATTAACTGCTGGAATATTCTAGTTTTAGCATGAAAGAGCAGCGAATAAGGTGCAATAATATTTCCATTGATACGTTTGTCCTGCAGCAAACTGATCGTTATAATTCTGAATGATTCTTCAGAACGTTTGTTTGTCTCTGAAACCTTCTGCAGACGTCAAACTGTTGATGTAGAGTTTCTCTGTACTGACGTAGTTTTCCTCAACACTTTAGATGTTTCTCTTTGGTGTTTTCTGCCGACCGATAAATAAATCAAAGATAAATTAATGAAACATTATCCTGACTGTAACGACTCATTGTTCATAACAATGTTTACAAATCAGCTTCACAATAAAGAAATGACAACAGAGCTGTAATAAAATATGTGTAAGAAGGGGGGGGGGGCTGACGCTGTTTAATTCCTCAAACAAAAGTTCCTTCCTGTTTACTGTCAGAGTTTCGCTTCAGAAGAGCAAAGCCAGAGGAAGCGAGAGCAGGATCGCGTGGAGGGAGTTCAGCGTGGCCGCGGCGCCGCCCGTCGGTCCCGGAGCCGCTTCGACACGTTTACCTACAAGACGAACAGAGTCAGCGTCAACACCTGATCCCGGATCACTCAGCGTGTGGTCATGTGACCGGTTAGTGGAGAAACATGAGAGACTGAAAACTGCAGGAAAAACATGAGTTTCAGTTTTCAGCCCATCAGGAGACCACGTGCTGCTCGTCTTTACTTTCTCTAGAAGTCTTTGCTGTTTCTATGACAACTGGCTCACCTTTGAATAAAGTGACTGATGACTGTCTTCAATGAGTGGAACTAACTGGCAAACTGAAATGTTTGAATGATTTCGTTGATGATTCATGATTTGACCTTTTTTTAATTAACTGTGATCATGTGACAGCCGACGTGCACTTCATGTTTTTGTGGTTCTGAACATTAATGCAGCCGCGGGCCCCCACTTCTTTTTGACAGCAGTGAAAAAGTAGCTTCTGAAAAGATAAAAACATGTTGTGAAACTGGATCACAGGATCCACTTGGATCTGATTCTGCATCAGAGTGACACCAATCATCTCGTCTTTAGCAGCCACTGTTCAAACAGGGCCAACAGACACGAGTTCAGCTCCCCCCCCCCGCCACCTTTACAAACTTCTCTGAAAGCACTCGGGACTCGGACAGACCTGAGACGTTGAGGACGAGTCTCTGCTGGAAGTCCTCTGACGGGATGTGACAGTCGAACAGGCTGCCGTCGGACTGCTGGACGTCCTCCAGCAGGACGGAGAAGTTCCCCTTCGTGAACAGATGTGGGAAACTCGTCACTCGGTTTCTGAACTTCTGGTTCTGGGTCGAAGGGTCCGGGCGATTTTTACTGATGTCCAGAACGATGCTGTCGTCTTTGTCCCTCCAGAAGACGGAGACTTCTTTTTGCAGCGTTTCGCCCTTGTTGTAGATGCAGGGCAGCAGGACGCTGTCTCCGATAAAACCCTGGACCAGAACCTGGCAGATCACTGCGAGAAAACACTTTGATCAGTGGAAGAAATAAAGACTGTGTGAAACCCACCATGATGAAGGACGCCTAGAGGCCGTCTGTCCAACACGGACGTCAGACAGCAGCGACTGACTAGTCCCAAACGAGTGATGAACTAAACCAGGTCCCACCATCAAACCATCAGAAATGTCTCAGCCAGGAAAGACTTCAGTGATGTGTGTATGCAAACAGGAAGTCACTGTGGCATCACGAGGTAGCATAACTCCCTAACACGGCCGTCCTCGAGGCTCAGAGATTAATGTCTGTCAATGGAGACGATCCACAGAAGCTTGACTGGGTTCAGTCAGACGGATGAATTCTGACAAACTCTGAATTTTATGTATTTTTCTCCACTTGTCCAGATCTCAGATCAAACTGCAGACTTTTCCACTCTGACGAAGCCCATGTGATAAGATCAAAAGCTCCAGAACAGCGACTGACTGGACCGGATGTTTAGTGCTGCTGCCTGTCTCTGGTTCAATAAAACCTCAGTTTATGTTCAGGTAAACTCACCTGTGTTCTCTTTGTAAACCAAAAAGATCCACAGCAGAATCACTCTGAAGCTGCAGACACACAAACACAGTCAATCATTTAAAACATGACAAACTCTTTACATCCATCTTTCTGCTGTTCTGTCTTCTTTGACATTAAACACCTTCAGTTATTTGACAGACAAAACAAAGACATTTCTGACATTTCATCGACCAACGGTTGACTGGATTATCTGAGAAGATTCAACATGTCGATCAATGATTAAAAGAGCTGTTAGCTGCTTCATATTTAGGAACACATGTCATAATGGGAAGTCATCATAAAGGAACTAAAATAGTTCAACTTTCTGCAAATGAGGAAAGTGAAAGTGAGGAACAGGAAGGGCCCTGAGGGTCAGCTACAAACTCTCCACCTGTCTGCTGCAGGTCGGGTTGGCTTTATCACTAAACAAACAGGCAGCCTTGATGTTCCAGGTTACAGCCCAGTGTTTCATCATGCTCATGCAGAACAGGTCAGAGGTCACACCTGTAACCTCAAGTGTCACCTGTCCGGTCCATTCAGCACGTAAGCCGTGGCTGAGCCTTTTTTAGACCACTGAAGGTTGTGACATGTGACTAAAACCACAAAAACATCGCAGCAGTGCTTATAAAGCCTGACAGGTTGTCGCTTGACCCAGTTACCTTAACTAACATCAGTTAGTCGACGTCACCGTTAGCTAACCAAACAATGTAAATTAGCATGTTTGGCCTTTTTAGACAAAAATAATAATAATACAAAAAGGAACAAGACGGCCTTTATAATATACAAAAATCACTTTTGGTGCTTTTACTGTCATATCGTAAGTGTCCTAAGCTTGATAAGGCTCCTTAAAGTCATATAAAAGTGGCCTAAAGTGAGTTTCGCTCCTTCAGCTAACGCACAATGTTAGCCAGCGTCCACTGTTAGCTAGCGTCCGCTGTTAGCTAACGCACAATCAGACTGGCTAGCCGTCTGTGTGGGCAGGAGGCCGCGGGCCTGATCCCTCCTTCGGGTAACTAACCTCGTTGAACGGCCCATGTTGCTTCTGTTGTCCACTACAGGATTAAATTGATAGAAATGTGTTTTTTTAATCTTATTTAAATCCCCTGACGTTGTCTTGAACGACGCCACGCTTGAACAATGCGTGCTGCGCGTCACCCGCACGTCACAACACGTCGTCACGTAAAGGCCGTAAAGCTGCTGAAAAGCTTCATTTTCCAACAGATTTGATTCATTTAATCATATTTTACAGCAAATCCATCACATATTAATCATAATTTATTACATTTTAACCAAAGTTCAGTTTTTTGGTTTGAACTGCGTCATTTTTAGGGTGGGAAAACTCATTTACTGATTATTTATTATATGTTATCGATTACTGTCATTTATCAATCTATTCTGTTATTGTTTTTGTAAATGAGTTGGTTGTAATTACTGTTCTTATTTTGAATGTTATGCTGGTGGATAATTCAGTTCCTGCCTTTTCTTTTTCAAGTCATGACACCTGATTGTTGTGTTTTGTTTTTGTTCATAAAGATGTTTTAATAAGTTAGTTGTAGTAAAATTATCTGCACACAGTCCTGAAGTGTGTTTTTCAAAACATTTTAAAAGCCCTTCAGTCTTGAAGTTGCCATTGTTAATAAGTTTTATTTTCCAGAATGAAGTGTATGTGCTGCTTCAGCAGAAAACCACCACAGAATAGAAAAAGGATGATGTATAGACATTATTCCTGGTGTCAGGCCCTGTCTGGATACGATGCTTCACTTCATCATTTTGTAAGTGACGTGCTTTAACTCGTCCTCTGAACAGCCGGTTTTATTTCTGTGTGCCAACATGTCCCAACATGAAGGTTTTCATCCAGTGTCAAAGCTTCTGCACACAGACTCTGCTTCACCTCTTTTCTTCAACCGAAACATAGTCAAACATAAACCTGCTGAAAACGCAGCAGTCGGCATGGAAACGTGTCACGTCTGTGTGCAGTAAAGTTATTTCAAACCCTTTATCAGCGACTCCAGTGTTGTGTAACTCCGCTGTGACTGTGGAGCCACGTGCAAAACAAGTTATTATCTGATCTGTGCAGGAAAATAACTTGGAGTCGAGCAGCTTATCTTCCTGGAAAGTTTCCCACATGTTCAACACTGCAAACAGTTGAAGCGGCAGTCAGAAGAAATGCTCTGTTCTCACTGGAGGCTGAAGCGTAGATGTGTTTGGAAAGAGGTTTGCAGAGAATTAGCTGCTGCATGAAATTAGAAATAGTTAGAAATAAGAAGCTGCTTCAGCTTTGCTTTGTTTGAATGAGCTTTGAGCTCGACTGCGGTCCTTTCGCACAGAATTGATCTGATTTCCAGTGGAAGTCGTTCTGTTTCTGCAGGACTCGCAGACGGACTCGTGTGGTCTGATGCAACACCTCAGCACTTCCAGGAGGGAGCCTCTTGTGGTTTTGTTGAACCCTGACTTAGTTGGTGACTCGTACCGGTGAAGCTGAAGTTCCTGTTAAAATAGAAACTGCAGCGTAATCAGAAAGAAGCTGTCGCTGTGTTTACTATCACTGAACTGGTATGAACAGACTCACCCTGGATTCACTGAGTGGCTCTTTTCACACCGACATCATCTAAAACCATTAAAGTTCATTAACGTTCATTCATGCATTATTCTGTCATCAGGAAACAGTTTTCACTTTGGCAGCTGCTGATACAACCGTCATCATAAAAAGACATTTAAAGCAGCTGATCCTCAACAAACAACAGCGAACAACACGTGACCACGACTGTGACGGGAGGTCAAAGTTCACCTTTAAATAACGAGTAGCAACCAAACGTGAGCCCTTCAATCAAAGTTAGTTCAAGCTGGGTTTCAGGATTTAAAGTAGATTTTGATATAAACCCTTTTTAGTCAAACTTGAAATCTATGATTTTACTTGTAACTTGTGGTATTACTACTTTAACTTTGGTAAATGATGTGAATACTTCTTCCAGCACTTTCTACGGTATATTTTATGTATTATATGAAGTATTAACTTGTGAAGGTTTGTTATTGTTTGAAATGCCTTCCTGTCATAAAGTGCAGGATTCATTCGACCGTATATAAAACTGTCAAAAATGTTAAATATGCGTTTAATGATGTAGAACATCAAGACACACAGAAACATCCACATCTTGATAATTAATCCTCCATTAACTATATTTTAGATTTTTAATTCATGCTTATGTTTTTTCTTTTTCTTCTTTATGTTGAAAGATTTATTTCTCTTTTTTCGTCTTTGCTTGCATTGACACGAGTGTGTTTGATGCGGCTTCACATGTTTCGACCAGTTCTTTGAATGGATCCTGTGGATGTTGAGCTGAAGGAGTTTTCTTCACCTGCTGCTCTGAGACTCAGAAAAGAGGATTTGTCTCTATCTAGTGGACAGATTCAGAAGCACAGGAGCTCTGCTAAAGGTTCAGTCCATCAGTTTACACATGAAGTTCAGTTTACTTTCACAGAGAGTCCGAGCCTGTGAAACCCAGTGTACCACACAGTAAAAGTACTCTGCTACAAGTAACAGAATTGAAAATGTTACTTCAGTAGAAGTATAATGAGGAAAATGTACTTGAAGTATTCAAGTAAAAATAGTGAGTGCAGTAAAATGTCCCTGTGAGTCACAGATCGTGCGTTTGGTTTGGAAACATTGTGAAAACAGTGAGAAATGTGGTGACGATGAGGCCAAAGTGACGCCTTCACAGTGTTTGTTTAGTCCAAGGCTCCACATTATTACAAACACATTCAGATCATTCAGATCATTCAGAGGAAAAGCAGCAAATCAAACATCTGAGAAGATGAAACATCGAATGATTTTACAGAAAAAAGTCACTCAAACCATCATCAGGATAGTTTCCTGTCGGCTGACTAATTAGTGAACTGACTGATTATTTCAGCTGTACAAATATATACTTGATTATTATTTCTTCTTCTGAATCCTTTTTGAGTGTCTTGTTGATCTTTCTCTGCTGTCTGACACAATTTCATTTCCCCGGCGTGGGATTAATTAAGTTTTATCTTATCTAGTACAAACTGTTGGGGAGTTTGCTTTACAACAAAACATCAGATTTTAGAAACTCTTCGTGTGTTCAGAGTGTAAAAATGTTCATTTGTGAAGTGACTGGAGCTGTCAGATAAATGTAATGGAGTAAAAAGTATACTAGTTCCCTCTGAGGTGTAATGGAGTAGAATGAGAAAGTCAAACTAGTCCAACTTTGCGTTTGTGTGCAGTACTTGAGTAAATGTACTGAAATGGAGCGCTACAGTAACTCCCCTTTAAATGCATCAAGACAATAAATCCTGAAGGTGGCAGTAATGCAACATCATGGATGCCAGCTGCCGGAAAAGCTCAACGAAGAAGAAGAAGAACGTCCTCTACGCAGTGACGTAGTTACGCTTTTCGTTACTGATGTTCTGTCAAATATTTTCAGGACAACAGCTTCTGCTCGGACTAGCAGTTAATAAATAACATGTTTTTAGAATAATTTTTACTTTTTTTGCCAACTGGACAGTACATCTCCCGAGTACATGAGCCGGCCGGAGACTTAACGAACAGTTAACAACAACAAGACGTCAGCCAGCCGCTAACTTAGCTCACTGGCTAGCCGGCTAGCTTCCGAGTTAGCAGCTTAGCTGGGTCCACCAGCTGACATTAGGTTCGTAAATTTAAAGCCTAAGAGCTGCTTTAGCTTCGTGTAAGCAACACTACAGTGAACTAATTTTATATAAATAGTGAACTGAAAAAAGATATAACTCTGTGTGCCTTTTCTGAGGCCAAAGTGGAAAGGCAGCTGAGTTAATCCTGCAAGTACTGCACCCTCAGCAGGATCCCCGCTTAACATTACTGCTATTTTAAACGTTGCTGCTTAAATAAAGACGCAGTCTGAGGTAGAACAGAAGTAAATGTTTTTATGAATCAGTAGAATATTCTTGTTACTTCGGCACGCAAGTAACACGCCAACTATAATTTACACACCAACAGTATCTGTTTTTATGAACGCCTCGCACTCCCAACGAGCGCATACAGCGATGTTTCAGTGGCTGAGCCGAAGAAAAAGCAGACTTATGACTTGAAAGTTTGAAATTAGTTTAAGTTAAGTGCTTGTTTTTGATGTATTTCACCCTAAACTTTAAGGGAAACTGTAGTTCTGACATAGCATGGTTATGTTTTATGAGAGTGAGCGACGCTACGTTGAAAAACCTCATGTTTTTGAATGTAGTTTGGTGCGTCGACCTTCTCACAGACATCACCTCCCAGCAGCACCCAGACACGAGTTTTCTGTTGGTTTCATATATTGAATGAATGAATTTCTAATGATGAATAGGTCTCAGGTTCAGTTCCAGAGCCCCAAGAGCAAATCCATGAACCTACTAATTTATTCAAATTTCTGTCATCAAGAACTTAATTTACAAAACGTCTGATTAAAAATGACCTGGCAGCATCATTTTGAGGACAAGTTGTTCACCATGGTGTATGGTTAAAGACAACAGTGTTAAGATAATGTAATACAGATTGGTACCTTAGTGTTTTTTGTTATCTTTATTTCTTAAATTCTTAATTTCTGGTATGGAGATCTGCTGTTCAAATAGAATCGTTATTGTTTTTCATGAAAACTACTGATTGAGGTTAGTACTCGATTTTTTGCCCTCAAAAGTTGAAGTCACTTCTCGATCGACAACCCTGATTCCAAAAAAGTGGAAAACATAAAACCAGTATCAGTCATTCCCAGTCAAACTGTGTTTACTGACAACACTTTCCTGAAGTGTTCCTGAGTCTCCTTTATCCCATCATGTGTTCACAGAGTGGTGAACCTCGCTCCATCCTCACTTGATTGAGCCTGTTTACCTGTGGATTGTTCCAAACAGGTGTTTCTGGAGCGTTCCACATCTTTCCCAGTCTTTAGTTGCTCCTTGTTTGAAACGTGTTGCTGCATCAGATCCAGAATCAGCAGATATTTACAGAAATCAATGAAGCTGATGAGCTCAGACAGTAAATATATTGACTTTGTGCTGTTTTCAGGTCAGTTTCTGTCAGAGAGAATCAGCAGGTGATCACATTCTGGTTTATGTGTTTTTGGAAGCAGGATCATGTTCTCCAAACATCATGAGTTCACTCTCATGACATTTATGAGAACAGGTGTCTCAGATGTTGGAATGGAGTTTGGTCTGGAGACATCCTCGTGCTGCATGGTCGTGCTTTTATGGATTTGTTGTTCGAGGTCTAGCCTGACGTCCATGTTGTTTGTTTTGTGTCTTCAGGATGGCGTCGCCGTTCAAAATCCCCAAGAAGAAACAGCCAGTCGGTTCTGACTCCGCCCACGTGCACATGCAGTCACCGCTGTCCCGCCTCCAGAGCGCCACACCAGGACTGAAGGTGGTGTTATTCATCTTTTCCCATTTGTCAAGGTGGTGGGGTTTTTTTTGTTAGTTCTTGTCAGCCTGTCTGAAGGTGGTCTGTCCGAACCGTTGGGTCCTTTAAGGTGGAATTATTGATCTGTTGGTTTTGTACCTGTGCTGTTCATTATTTTAGGTGGTATTACGACGCTGTGAGCTCTTATAAATGTGTCTTCCTGGTTTGTTTGTTGGACCTCTTTAAGGTGTAATTACTGTCTCTGTCATAGCAGAGTTACGGGGATCAGTCCAGCAGAGGGGGAGCTGGCAGGATGCATGCTGGGAACTCTCTGGGCTCCTCAACAAACAGACAGAGGTTTGTACAGTGCCCCCTACAGGCTGCAGTGTTCATTACAACAGCCGGCAACAGTAAAAACTGAGTTTGTGAAATCAATCTGAAGCTAAAGGAAAGCAAAGTTAAACCTGTTTTTAACTTCTGTTCAGCACACAGCCTCTCTTCAGGAACGTGGTCAAAAGCCTGCTGGGACTCAACAGCCCAGACAGACGAGCATCAACAGCCAATCACAGAGCAACAGGAAGCTGGCGCCACCAATCACAGCCTGGCCAGAGAGCTGAGTCATCCTCGGCCTGTGTCTCAAACGGGTGAGTTCACAATAACGTGAGAAGGTTGGACGCTGACGTCACTGACGTTATATAAACGTGGCGTTTAGGTGACCTGAAATGCTTCAAAATGCATTTTGCTGTAATGCTGCAGGTGTCAGATATGAGATCTGATCATCGAACAGAAACAACCGATCAGTGATGTCTGTGAGTTTAACTTCATCGAGGTCAAATGTCAATAATGTGGACAGTTCACTGACAGACAGCCTGCAGATTGGCACGGCGAGGCAGGCGACCAGGGTGACGGTTGGTTTGACAGACAGATGTGTTGATTTACAGGGAAGTTAATCAGTGGCTTCGTGTGCGAGCCGCCATGACACAGAGCCGTGAACAGAACAGAAATATGTCCACGCATCACACCAGTCCAAACAAAAGCTGCTCACACAAACTAACAGCTGTCATATGTCCGAAAATCACGAGAACGAAGAAAAAACTCGGCTGATTCTTACCAAAGAGACGTCTTCATGCTCCAGGAAGGACGAGGCTTTGGGAGACAGGCCAGCGACTGTTAGGAAGCGCTTTGCATTTTCCATGAGATAACGCATCATCAAGAGCTTCATATGTTGGACGTAGGGTGACCAGATCCCAATTTACCACATGTGGGACAGGGACTACATCTGAGTGGGACAATGTGGGACACCAAGATGTCGTGGTTGTCTTCAATAATTAATTTTTAAAAAATCTACCGGTATTCAAGATTCAAGAGTCTTTATTGTCATTGAGCATGTCAATGAAATTTAAAGATAAAACATAAGAAGACTAGAAAGAATAAAATTAAGATAACTATAATAAAATAAAATAAACCAACATGCAATAAAAATATTTGTAAAAGCAATTAAAAATATAACAGAATGAAAATATGCTAAGGCAATAAAATATACGAAACAATAAACAATAAAATATGGAAGTGAAATGTACCGACAGAATAAAATATACCAGTGGACAATAAAGTATACCAATGAAAATGAAATGTGCCAATATACTAAAATGTATATAATTAGTTAAGTATGTGTGTGGACCTAAAAGTTAAGTACACAGAAGGTGCAGACACACTGCGTGTAGCTTCAGCGTGTAGTATTCTGCTCGAGTATATGATATTTTATTTTAATGCAACTTTCCCAGGTTCATGTAAAATAACAACAAAACCTCAGCTCAGCTCCAAACAGCACAACATTAAAGTGTTTGTCCTGAACAATAATGAACCACATTTTCAAGTACAAGACGTAGGCTACTGAAGAAGGCTCCATTTGCCTATAGGCTCAACAAATCAAATCCAACAATCTGAAAAAAAAAATGCTGTCAGGAGGTCACCTCACTCATGCAGTTCAGAATAACAGACTAATTAGACCTACACCAAATGCATTTTAAATTATGTATTAACCTGTTATTTACTGAGCAATGCCACATTGTGGTACTGACGGCACCAAAAGATATTAAAGATAAACACCACACTATTAAAGTGTTTGTTCTAATAGAACAATACTGAAGCACATATTAGTAAGTAAGATGGACTGTATGTTACTGAAGTAACAACAGCTCCATTCGCCTACAGCCTCTACAGATCAAATCAAACAATCTGAACAGAAACAATGGTGCAGAAGGAGCTCACCTCACGCATTCAGTTCACAAACAGTAATCGACTAATTAGGCCTACACCAAAAATGCATTTCAAATTATCTGTATTAACCTGTTATTGACTGAACAATGCCACCTTGTGGTGATAAAGGTGCCACAAGGTAAAAGATTTGGCCCTCCATGAAACAATAGATAAATAAAATCTGATATACATATATGGACGCTCGTTAGTTCAGCTGCTGTCTCCTTATCTGTGTTGGAGTCTTGTTTGGGCTTCAGCAGGAACGTATTCATGGAGTGGGAACTGTTCTTTTGAGTCTCGGACTGTTGGTGTCGTCTCACGTCATATTCACCTCCGTGTGAAACGGAAAACTTGCTCTGACAAACATCACAAAATACTTTGGTGCAGTCACTACACTACAGGAGGAGTAAACGGTTTCCCACTCTTTGCCTTTATGACAGCTCTCCCGTCTCCCGACCACATACACACAGCTGTTTGATAAGCGCCAGATTATAGCCTACGGTGAGACTGCGTTTAAAAAAAAATCAAGCGCCACTGTCAGTAAATGCGGGACATTATCTCAATTTGCAGGACGTGTGAAAAGTTTTTAAAATGCGGGACTGTCCCGCACAAAGCAGGACATCTGGTCACCCTTGTTGGAAGAGACACAGTGAGAAATCCAAAAATAAATAATAAATAATAAATTGGGGTGAATGAAGGAAATTCAGCTAAATTCTGTTGAAATTAAAGGGAGGAAGAGAAGAACGAGACAGTAAAGTGAGTTTTTCGACTCCACGTGCAGTCATGTTATTATCTGTTGACCCTGGTTCCATTTTGAATTTATTTTCCAGAGAAAATCCAGTTATTTTGTCCTCTGCACCCCCAGAAATCACTGAAAATTCTCAGAGGTTAACCTGAGACGCGCCTCCCATAATCGACCCACCCGACATGTAAACACACCAGTGGGCAGCAGCAGTGCGGACAGAGTGTTTGAAAGATTGCGAGCGTCCTGCTGAGAGTAGCAGCAGGTTTAAAGACGCGAGGTTTGACCTGCTGCTGCACTTTTCATGCACGTGAAAGCTTCTGAAACTGAGAGTTTTTTAAAAGCGGATTTGTGCAGCAAGCTGTTTTCTCTGGATCGATGCGCTGTTCCATGTTTTGTCCACCAGATGGCGTCCTAAGAGAGCGTCAGACCGGCTGCTGCAGCCTGATGTGTCCTCAGAGCCTCTGTCTCCACCACCACAGAAGAAGAAAAGTGAGCTTTGTGGTGAGTTTCTGTTGTTAAACTGCAGCCCTATTTTGATATTTTATCATCTTTTATCTGTCCACTGTTTGATCAGGAATCAGAATTCACTCTTCGTCTGTATAAACGCTCAGTCGTTCATGTTAATCTGGACTCTGCGGCCGTTTTCACCTCCAGCCTCGTCCCTGTCGACCAGAAGCATCTCTGTGGAGTCTCCGGACTCGCTGGCGGAGCTGCGAGGCGAAGGGCATGCTGGGAGTTTGGGTTCACTGACGCCGGCAGAGAGAACGTGGAGACGAGTGAAGTTCGGCGGAGGCGCCGCTGAGGGGAAGGTAAAGGTCAAAGGTCACGAGCAGGGTTTTGATGAGGCTCAGTGGGCGTCATCTTTGGTGACGGCTGTTGTCACTGGGCAGCGATCAGATCAACACAACAGGGAATAAAATGTTGAGAGACAGATCTCGTGTGGAGGTCCGGTTCTGGTTTTACAAGAAACAAAATGTTCCTTCAACCTGCTGATGTTTGTTTTCTTCAGAGCGACGGAGGAAACGCCGAAGAAGCTCCAAAGCCGCAGAAGAAGAACTCGTCGGGGACGTCAGAATACGACTTTGCGTCTCCGCCCAGAACCAGAAACATCCGCGGGCCGTCTCCGGGGACCCCTTCGCCGAGGACGACGGCCGACAGGAGGCGGAGTCTGGACAGGACGGCGTGGCTCGCCGCCGGCGGCGACCTGAAGGAGGATCCGAGGGAGAAGGAGAGACAGAGGTGGAGGCAGTTCAGAGAGCAGAAGACGTCCAACAGGTCGGCCGTCCTGCAGCTCCGACAGAAGAAACCCAAACACGCCCCGACAGAACCCAGTGAGTGGACCTGGACTCACCTGTCATACCTGGGGGGCAGGTTAAAGGCAGACTCACCTGGTTCCAAGAACTACTTTTCAATGTTTGAAAGATGAATAATGACATTAAAGCGAATGCATGCAGTGCTGACGTTCCTTTATTTCCTCCATCAGTCGTGCTGTCGAGCGAGGAGGAAGAGGAGGGTGAGGACGGTGGAGATGGAGGGAACAGGACGTCCCATCACAGCGGCCGGGTGGAGAAATCTCCTCTGGGAAACTCGGACCAGATACAGGTAGGAGACACACCTGAGACAGCCGTCCTGCCAGAGTCCGAGACCCTTCCAGAGGGTCGGTTTGACCCTTCATCCTTCAGCACATAGACCGATGCAGCGACGCAGGCTTTGTACTGGACTAACGTGGTCTGAGTCCTTTCTAAAACTCAGTGTTATTACAGGAATGAAGGACAAAACTATAAAACGTCGCAGTAAACTCGTAATTATCCCTCCAGACCTCAGAGGGAGTCGACCCTCCGTGGTCGTCGACTGAACCACCGGCCCGGCGTCGGCGCACAGAAACAAAGACCCAGATTCCAGGTCGAGCCCCGAGGCTTCAGTCAGCCAGGTCATTCCTCGAGCAAACTGGAGCATCGGAGTGGCTCCGGCGCGCCGCCGTTTCCTCCGTGAGTCATGTTCAACGGCAGCAGGCTTTAATTTCCAGAGTCCACCTGCAGCTGTTCTGATCCCAGACCTGATGTGGAGAACAAAACCTTCATCTGGTGGACTCATGTGCCCTCCGAAACCAGAAACAGCATCTCATCAGCGGCGACAGAAGTCTCACTGAGCGCGTCGGGGTCTCAGAAAGCTCCAAAGAGACGCTGATCTTTGATTTTATCTGCATCCAGTCAGCCTGATGACCCGTGAACACGATGATACATGCAGACAAGATGTTCCTGCATTCGTCGCTCTCTCGATCAGAACTAGCATGAACACACGTCATGCTCTTTGTCCTCATTCCTGCAGTGATTTTCCTGTAAACAGGATAAAGAAGGTCTACGTGAACGTTTTCTGATCTGAAACTGGTCCAGGTTGGTTTCCAGTCTGACCGGTCTGGGTCTCAGGTCTGACTTTGGGGCCTCTGTTGCATGTCTGAGGTTGAAGTGGGTCATGAAGTTTATTTGTGGGTTTGCGGGCCTGTAAACAATCGTCAGACCCCTGGTGGGACTGTAAGCAGATCCAGATTGGATGTGAATGGACTGTTGAGTGTTTGTTGTTGTGTTTACTGACCCCGATCTCCAAACCAGCTGCGGGTCTCCATAAAACGAGGGCTTCGTCCTGTCGCAGGGGAAGTGTTGGTCTATTAAAGACTGAAACACCAGCGTGACGTGACCCAGATCTGTTTTTGGACCGAGGATGCTGATCACCAGTCAGACAGCCTAGTTTCAGGAGCCTGGTGTTGAATTCTTGTCTGTTCTGATGTCAAAACGAGTTTTTACTGACTAAGTTTCAAGAAATGTTGTAAAATCCTTTTTGTTTGTCTGAGTTTCCTTCTGCGATCACTCTCAAACTGCATGTGTGTTGATGCGTACCTGTGCGTTGTCTGACAGGCTCGGCAGGCCGGCCCTTCCAAAGGTGAAGTGGACGAATGTAAGCCGTCGACACCTTTGTTCCTGCAGCTGGAGTTCAGCTCGCTTCATGCCGGCCTGACGCACGCCGACGCCAATGGCGAGATGTTGGTGAGTCCAGGATGGCGCTTTAAAACATCCAGTGCTGAACTGTTTGATTTTTATTGACCTACAGTTTCAAAGGACTAACTGATTATATGACCTCTCAGTTGTTTTTCAGATGAATTATATTTAAAGCTGCAGGAAATCCACCGTTACAACGTTCAGTTAAATTACTGTCATCTAAATATTGATAATAATAATAATGATGATGATATTTGTCACAATCGAGCAGCTCAACTACTTTAAATGAATAACTGACTCAGAATCAGTCGCCACAAACTTCACTGTTCAGTTCAAAGGTTTGTGTTTGCTCCTCTCTTCACCCTCCATACACTTCCTGTCCATGTGTGTACACGTACGTCCTGTCCATGTGTGTACACGTACGTCCTGTCCATGTGTGTACACGTGCTTCCTGTCCATTTGTGTACACGTGCTTCCTGTACATGTGTGTACACGTACTTCCTGTACATGTGTGTGTACATGTACTTCCTGTCCACGTGTGTACACGTACTTCCTGTCCACGTGTGTACACGTGCTTCCTGTCCATTTGTGTACACGTACTTCCTGTCCATGTGTGTACACGTGCTTCCTGTCCATGTGTGTACACGTACTTCCTGTCCATGTGTGTACACGTGCTTCCTGTCCATGTGTGTACACGTGCTTCCTGTACACGTGTGTACACGTACTTCCTGTCCATGTGTGTACATGTACTTCCTGTCCATGTGTGTACACGTCCTGTCCATGTGTGTACACGTGCTTCCTGTCCATTTGTGTACACGTGCTTCCTGTACATGTGTGTACACGTGCTTCCTGTCCATTTGTGTACACGTACTTCCTGTACATGTGTGTGTACATGTACTTCCTGTCCACGTGTGTACACGTACTTCCTGTCCATGTGTGTACATGTACTTCCTGTCCATGTGTGTGCAGGTACTTCCTGTCCATGTGTGTACACGTACTTCTTGTACATGTGTGTACACGTACTTCCTGTACACATTTGTACTTGTACTTCCTGTACATGTACACATGTGTCATGTATGCTGAATGTATGTTCAGGTCAGTATACACACTGTCAGTGGTGTGTTCGCTGTCAAGCAGCTGCTGTGGGACGTTTCAGCGTTTCTGGCTGACTTAAACACTTTCACCTAGTTTCTCTTTTTCCATGTCCTGTTCCAGCTTTCTCTCTCTCTCTCTCTCACACACGCACACACACGCACACGCACATGCACACACACACACACACACACACACTAATTTGATTGGCCCATAATTGGTTTCTGATGCTTGTACTGTAGTTTTAATTATTCACATGTGTTTTACAAGGTGTTTTCAGTACAACAAATCTTGTTTGTTTGTTTTTTTGTGTTTCTGCATATGTGTGTGTGTGTGTGTGTGTGTACTCTTACACTAAAGTGTCTCTACTATAGAATATGAACAAAAGAGCAACACAGTGACTGAGAGCCAAACTTTAGCTCTGCTCAGGCTCAGCAGTCCCATCAGGGAACACCTCGTTCATTTTGGCATCAAACACCAAACCGTTGTCACGGCGACAGCACCAGAAAACCCCCATCCCAGCCTTGCGGAGGTGATGAAGCGGGCAGCGAGTCAAACTTTGGTGGAACAGCTCGGCGTGCTTCGTGGCCAGAGGGCGGAGAAACTCCCCGCCGAAGCTGCGAACCGTTAAGATTTCAGACTTTAACGAGCAATTAAGACATAGCTCGGGTCTGATGGCAGCACGCCGGGTTCAATTAGAGCGCCGTAAAAACCAGGTGGGCGGGAGAGGAGGAGGTTAGTGGGTCAGCATGTCAAGAACCACATGCAGAGAATCTGACAGACTCTCCAACAGGAACACAGACAGGTTTTATTTATTCTGTTTATATCGTTGTCATTTCTGACCAGTTTGGACCGGCTGCCGTCAGGCTGAAGACGTTCAGGCTGATGGATCCTGTTCACTGATCCCCTGAGCACCTTTGGACCACTGACAGTGATGCACGGCGGCAGCACGGAGGAGTTCAAATGCTTCCATAAAAACACACAACTGAAATATAATGAACACTGTTAGATGTCGTTTACCGTCCAAATGAAAATCAGCACCGTCATCAGTCTTCATGAAGAGCTGCAGAGGAGCTTTTCATCTCAACATCAGTCATAACCAAATGAAAACAAATGAATTCAGAATAATCGTATGATTTTCACTTAATTCTGACAGTTTATTAATTCAGAAACACACACGAGAGACCGTCTCACGTCAGCTGACGCCGAGTCAGTGTGTGATGAAACACAGGATGTGAGAGAAACAGGTGAAGAACAGTGAGCAGTGTTGATGCATCTGAAGGAACCATCACTGCTGTGAGATCATGGGCCGGGGGGGTGATCAGTCACAGCTGCCTCTTTAATGCGCCGATCAAAGCCAAGTTGTTTCATGGCTTCATTTTACCGAGCATCTTCAACGGGACGGAAATGACTGAAGCTGGGACACCTGCAGCTGAAACTGACGAAATCTGTCCACAGACATAGAAACACCCGGCGAAGTCCAGGAAACAGCTCCTGTGGTACTTCCTGCTGCGGGGGGGGGTCTCCAGGACGACATGTAGCACACACACAGACTCACAGAGTGAAAAGCAGCTAAAGTCACGAATGGTCGCAACAACAGTACATTTTATTTTTCTCATATCTCCACTTTAAACCTTCCAGACTGCAGTGAGCCGAGAGTATTTCCACCAAAGACTCTTTTTCCTTCTCTGATCATTTTTAGAAGTCTGAAAAATGTAGAATTCGTGTGGCTGATGGACGCTTTGTCTGCTTTTTCTCTTTTTCTGTGTAGGTCACTGAAAACGGCATCACTATTCCCGTGAAAGGTAACGACACAGTTCTGTTTCCACGACAAAGGATTGTGGTCTGTTTTCTGGTTCCTGATGTGTCATCTAATGATGAAATCTGAAGAAATACACTTAGCTGAGCTTCGTGTTTTTAATTATTAGTAATGTGGATGTTTAGATTTTTTGTTTTGCATCATTAAAATGAGTGTTCATGGCTCCCTCCCCCTCTAAGGAGCTGAGGAGACGGAGGTCGTCGTGGTGGCGTCTCAAGTTCGGGGTTATGGTGTTTGGGACGGCGGCGTGGCTCAGGGCGGGGCTCTATTGGCCGGGTGGAAAGGTCCCGCCCCCTCACTGCTCTTCCTGTGGGTGACTGACGCTCAGGCCGGCCTCCTGCAGACGGAGCTGTCCGCCATCCAGACCTCCACCTCCGCTTCAGGTAGCACGTCGCTCCACTTAAACTAACTCTTCAGATCCTTTCAGCACTTTCACCTCACATCCTTCAGTGGTTTGAATTTCATCTTTCACTTCGACGTCCTCAATAATTCCACTTCACCTCCTTTCAGTGCATTCACTTCAACGAACACTTCCACCTCATGCTCCGTATGTCAGTCACCGAGTGGTGAAACCTGATTTTCATATGCTTCAGGAAACATTTCTGTTGCTTTTAGCATTCTCACCTCAACTCCTTTCAACACTTGAACCTGAACAAACACTTCATTACTTTCACTTCACCTCCTTTCCCTGTTTGAACTTCTGCATTTTCACTTCAATTCCTTTTGGTTCCTGAACTTCAGTTACTCTCAGTGCGTGAACTCAAAGTAACACATGAACTGCTATGTACGCTTGACCTTCAGTTCCTTTCAGTGTTTGAAATGCAACACTTCAACTCCCATCAGCACTTAATCTGTACTCATATTTGTGCATATTCAGAAACTTTAGTTTCCACTTATGTCAAAGCTTGAATTTAAAAAGCTCAACTCCTTTCAGCCCGTCCATATTAACTGTCACTTCAGCTTCCCTCAGTTTTTACACTGACTATCACTCACTTTTCTCCTCTTTTCAGTGTTAGCATTTCACACTTACACCTCTATCAGCACTTCCACTTCAGCTGATACTACAGCTTTAATTTAGCACTTACAAAGTGCTGCAAGTAGTTGAAATGTTGTACTGCTTTTAGCGTTTTCACTTCATCTCCTTTCAGTGCTTCAACTTTAGCTAACACTTTCAGTTCAGCTAACACCTCAGCTTCAAACACAAAAACTGTCACATCAGCTTCATTTAGCATTTACACTTAAAATGAAACTTAAATTAATTCCAGCATTTCCATTTTAACTGTTGCTTCAACTTCTTTCAGCACTTCATTTCCTTAAATGTCTTATTCCTCTCATATAAAGACGGTTTTGAAAGCTGAGAACGCTCAACATGTGAAGCCACTGAAACTGATCGAACTGCACATGTTCAGCTGCGAGCTCAGTTCAGTTTCCTTCAGTATATGTCAGCTTTTCTGGTTGTCGGACGCGTTTCGCTTCGCAGCGTGAACACACACAGAAAAACAAGCCGCAGAGTTCGTCCCGCACACACTGATGTGTAATCAGAGAAGTAATATGTTGGCACGGTCAGAAAAAACTCCATGTAGTTTCCATCATCACACAGTTTCCACACACTCGGTTTGTTTTTGAGAGAGCAGTAAAAACACAGTGAGCGCTCACTCTGACGCTGTTTCCTTCAACCATAAATGTCCCAAACCACAACGAAGAAAAAACAAAAAGTTGTGTTTGGACAACAGAGTGAACTTACAGGTAAATACAGGTAAAGGTTGAGTAAAGTCAGAGTCGCTGTGCTGCAGCCGCTGACCTCACAGTTCAGGCTGTTTTCACCACGGAGTGATTCCTGCTCTCACACAGACCATCTCTGCAGCAGCGTCTGCTCTGCAGGAGTTTTTCTGAATGAAAGCTCGACTGGAGCTGTGAGCCTTCATGGAAAATTAACTTTTGACAGCTTCTGCAACGCTCCAACGCTGGGCAGGTACCAGACAGCCAATCGGGTGGCCTCTCCTGCGCCAGCGGCCAATCACAGGGAGTTGTAGAGCGGATTTCATGTCCGAACGGGAAAAACACTGAACGGTGCCAAAGAGTCCCGAGGGTGAAAACATGTTGAGGTTTCAGCTCAGAGACAGGAGAGAAATACTCACCGTGTTTCTGTTGTGTAACCGCTGGACAAACTGGTCAAACTGGGCCAGTTTACAGCCAGAGACTGGTCAGACAGATCTGTCTCTGACCAGTACGTTCAGGAACTGGGCCTGAACTGGGTTAAACTGGGCCAGTACATCGAGAGACTGGTCAGACTGGACTGATATGTCCATATACTGGTCAAAGTGGGCTATTATTTCTAGATTCTAGTCAAACTGGGCCTGAACTGGGTTAAACTGGGCCAGTACTTCAAGAGCTGATATGTCTGCACACTGGTTAAAGATGATACAGCCTAAAACTGGTCATATTGGGCTAATGAGCCGCTGGGAACTCGTCAAACTGGAACACTACATCCTGACACTGGCCCAGTTGATCAGACTGGGGCCAGCAGGACCAGACACTGGTCAAACTGGGCTGGTTTCTGAAGTCTCTGAGTCCTGTAAAAAAAGCATGCCGCCTCATGAGTTGTGTCTTATTTTGGTCTCCTGGTTCCTCAGGCCCATCGTGCTCCTTCCTCCTGCTGGTGTTGAAGGAGCAGCTGCAGGAGCTCCAGGCCGCCTTGCTGGCCTCCATCCTGGACATGGAGGAGTACAGGAAGGGATGCTCCTCTTCCTCCGGCGGGCCGACCTCCCCTCTGGAGTGGACCGATGGGCTGCTGCTCCTACACAGCAGTCCTCCTCCTGTGGACCAGCACCTCCTCGGACTGCTTGGACTCTCTGCAGTGAGACTCCTCCTCCCTCCTCATTTCTTCCTTCCTTCCTTGTTTTCTGTTCTATTTTTCTCCCTCTCTTCCTTCTCTCCTTTCCTCCTTTCTTTCCTTCATTCTCCTTACCTCATTTCCTTTGCTCTCTCCTTTTTTCCATCTCACCTTCCCTCCTTTACTTCCTTCTCTCCTTTCCTCCTTTCCTTAACTCCCCCTTTCTTCCTTCCGTCGTTTCCTTCCTTCTCTTCTTTCCCTTTTTCCTTCCTTCCATCAGTTGCCTCCTTTTCTTCTCTCTCTTGTTTCTAACCCTCTCTCCTTTCCTCATTTCCTACCTTCAGTTATTCCCCCTTTTCATTCTTTCCAGGCCTCCCCTTTTCTTCCTTCCCTCATTTCATTCCTTCTCTCCTTTCCTCCCTTATTTCCTTCCCTGATTTTTTCCCTTCCTTTCTTCTCTCCTTTTTCCTTCCTTACTTCAGTTCTTCCCTCCCTCCTTCTTTTCTTCCCGCTCTTGCTTCCTCCTTCTCTTCTTTCCTTTCCTTTTCTTTCTTCCCTCATTTCTTTCCTTCCCTCGTGCCCTTGTGAGGCTCCTTCCCTCACCTTCTCTGCCTCCTTTGCTGCTGCCATGTGTCCTTCTAGTTGCCTCTTTCCCTCATTGAGCTTCTCCTCCTTGGCTGCCTTTGCTTCTGCCTTTGCCCCCCCCTCGCTCACTCTCCTGCAGTGATATCTAATCCTCTGCCGTCCTTTTTATGAGCCTGTTAGCCGTTAGCTGGTGGCGCCGGTGGCTCAGAGCTGATGAGGTGACTCCTGGAGGAGGTTCAGTGTGTGTTGGTCACAGAAAGTTCAGACCCATTTCTACGCTTGTTGCCCCCAACCAGCGTCAAAATCTGCCAGAGCAAACTTTTAAAAAGCATCTGTTTCTTTCAGGAGAATTCCAGTCAGGTGAGGAACAACCGAAGAAAGTCCAGTCTGGTTTCCTCTGGTCAGCAGCAGCTTTCCACCAGGTAAAACCAACTCGACCAGTCCAGAATGTTTACCTGAACCAGGTTAGAATGATTCAGGTGTGCGCTGGAAGTCTCATGAAGCCAAAGGAGCAACTCTGTACAGCTTTCTGTATGTGGTCCTCAGGCTGATCCAGTATCCGGCGGCGCCCTGTAAAGGCCGGATCACAGTGACAAAGGAGGACCTGGCTTGTCTGGACAGCAGCAAGTTCCTCAACGACGTCATCATCGACTTCTACCTCAAGTCAGTCCGTCAGACGACAACAACAGGACGCTGACTTTATTCAGACAAAACATTTTTCACGTTTAAAGATTTTCAGAAAACTGCACTTTCACACATCAACATGGTTTTAGGGCCCCACGCACGTCTGGAACACCAGGATTCTGTAAGACAGAAAGAAAAAGTCTCGCTTTATGCGGACGACATGCTTTTATATATATTTTAAGAATGTAGTAAGTGTGTTAGACGCTTTGGGAACATTTCTGCATGTGAACAGACATACAGAACTTATCTGCAGCACCAAGTGTACATTTTTATTCATAAAATATATTTATGCCCATTCTGAGTAAAGTAGCTTATGAGAGAGTTTTTCAGTCAATGAAATCAAATTCAAAGAAACAGGATGTGTTGCCTGAGAAGCTGCCTGTAGTTCCTGTCAGTCACCAGCAGGGGTGGTCATCTCCTCCTGCAGGTATCTCTTCCTGGAGGGAGTCGGAGGCTCGGTGGCCGAACGGAGTCACGTCTTCAGCAGTTTCTTCTACAAACAGCTGAGCAGACGTCGAGCGGCCGGAGAGAACGACGCCCCGTCTGTCCCGTAAGACCTCCGATCAGAAAATAAAAAATCATCACGGGTATATCGTTCAAACCCCGCTGTGTAAAAGATAAACAATGTGGTTATCTGCTCAGCTGAAAACAGTGAAAATCCTGCAGTGAAAAGACCTTAAATGTGTCTCTTTATGTGGACGACATGCTTTTATTTAATCACTTTACAAAATGTAATCGATCCTTCAAGCCTCTTTTGTCTTCAGTGGGAAAAGATTCAATCAGCATTCATTCCTGGGTCACGTGACTCTGCAGGTGTCATGAGTATTTCTGTTAAAAGTAAAGATGAAGGGAACGTTGTTGCTCAAATAAAATGTCATTTTGTCTCAGAAAACATTCAGAAACTATTTTTCGGCTTGTTCTTCGCTCTCAGAGACAGCGTCAGTCAGTCTAAGCCCTCCTCTCACCTGGTTTCTTTGGTTTTTCAGTGATCGACACACGAGGCATCAGAGAGTAAAGACGTGGACCCGCCATGTCGACATTTTCACCAAAGACTTCCTGTTTGTGCCTGTTAACCAAGAGTAAGACCTTTTGTTCCCCTCTCGGTGTCTGGATGAGCAGATTGGACCTCGTGTCATAGAAATGTGTGTCAGCTGTTTTCAGCAGCGAGTTTTTTACGCCTCCGCCACCGACCAGAAATAAAAGCCCTGACTCTGGAGTCGACGGAGCTGACCTCAGCGCTTTGTCCCAGATTTACAGACGCCAGTTTGGAGTTTTGACCTCTGTTGGGACATTTGAATAAAAACTCTGTAATTCTACTTAAATTCAGGCACCTCATCACTGCCTCCACCTGCCAACTGGGTAACAGACCGCCGACTGAAGTCACCTCTGCTGAATCAGTTCTGAGTCTTCTCAACGACTGCAGCAGACCTGCTTCTCTCTGCGCTTTCATTGTTATTTCATGAAGGACGAGTCGCGTCCTTCACACGAATACACCTCCATCAGTTCCCCCTGCATTCCTCTGTGTGATAGTTTTTAGGATCGAGCTTGCAGCAGCTTCTCCTGTGATAGCGTTTCACCATCTTTGTGATGTTAACTTTATTTTTAATCACATATTCATGTCATTTCATGCAGATTTTATTTTTATGGGTTTTTTTTGCTGGGTGTTGTATTGGCGCCAGTATAGAAGCATTTCAAACGACCCAGACTCATTTCCCCCTCCTGAATTAATTAATCTATAATGGCAACCAACCAGCCACAAACTGAACGGGTCGCTGTGAGCTTCAGAGTAGATGTGACCCTGTTTCAGTTCCCATTCCTTCAGTTTGACCATGGTTGGTTTTTTGTTCAGATTGTCCTCAGTTCAGTGACGCAGGTGTCATGTGGTGGAGCCTGCATTCTTTCTAATGGCCAGCAGGTGGTGTCTGTATGGAATCTGACTTCTCGCTTGATTTATTACAAACAGTTTCCTGATGAGTTTATGGTCTGGCTCTCTTGTTCAGTCTGTGAATTATGGTCCCGTTTAGGGTGAAATAGGTGATAAAGCAGCGTATGCTTCAGGGCGTGGCTTCCTTGTGACTACAGGTTGCGACTGTGCGTCCTCGGGTTCTCAGTCAGATCCAATCAGGATCGAGGTGAAGCCTCAACTCCACCCTCTCATCCAAATATGGTCACTTCTGCCTCAAAACAACCAAACTGGACGCTTCAGAGCTGAAGTCCACAAACCAGTGGGTGACGTCATGGTTGGTAACTAACCTTAGTGACTCTCGAAGATGAAGAATCAGCCCTTTGCCCCCCCAGACGTAACTGAACTGGCAGAATCAGTGATGACATGACACCAACAACAAAGTCCTGGTCTCTGAGCTCTGTTTGGTTTTCTCCTGGTGTCCACAGAGCTCACTGGTACCTGGTGGTGGTCTGTTTCCCGGGTCTGGAGGAGGTTCAGTACGAGGAGTTTCAGGGCGTGACAGGTGAGCTGCTGCTGTTTGTTGAAGTGTTTCTGGCAGCTTCAGCGTCTCATGGACGGAGTAATGTTTAACAGAGCTTCTCTAATCGTCGCCAGACGTCCCTCTGATGTCTTTCAGGGTTGTTCAGGGAGACAGTTTTGGGGTATTTGGGGCACTGGCAGCAGATGTGGGAATTACACATCAATTCACACCAAAAATTAAAGGATTAAATGTTCCAGACAGAAATATCTCCTCCTCTGAAGACACTAAGCTCCAGCATTTGGTGTTCGAAACGTCTTATTTTGTGACTTTTTATCTTTGTTGTCTGTAAATAAGATGACAAAGAAAGGAAAAACGATGGAAATTACATCTCGTAGATAATCCATCTAACGAATCTGAAGTCCATTTCTGTTTTTCAGCATCGCTTTTATGAGTCCTGAATTATTTCCACTTCAGCATGACGGTTAAACATCTGTCACGTCTCTAAAAACAACCACAGGCAGTGCAGTTCATCACTGAAACAGTCATGTGACATTAACGCTGCATAAAGGACACCATCCAAACCTTTCAGCATTTTCTTTATTTGCCCATGATGTCAAAATAACACCTGCTGCTGTCCAAGACGTCCACGTTTTACACTGAAATGAGCAGCACATTACATTCATGTTGATCATCCAGTATAAACCTGTTCAGTGATTTCCAGAAGCTGTGGACATCAACACTGAGACGCTGTTTTCTTCTCGTGTTTCAGGTGGACCACAGCGAGCTGCAGGAAAACCATCCGTCAGTCTGAGATCACAGCAGCCGCCGGTAAAGACACGGTTACAGCTCACTGTCACACTGAATGTTTTCTGGACGTCCGTCTGTGCGTCTCATTCTCGTCAACACAACGTCTCGGAAGACTTTCAGGGAATTTCTCAAATTTGGCTCAAAGGTTTCACCCAAATGTCTCAGAGGATAAAATGATGATTTTATATTTATAAGGTCGGAGTTGATGTTGTGCAGAAACTCGTTTCTATCCATTATTCGGCAGATTAGCTCAGAAATAGAAGGCAGATTGTGGCGACGGGAGGTGACAGGAGGTGACAGGAGGTGGTGATTCTTCATCAACGATGAACATCACGTCTCTCTGTTTGTGTCCTCAGGAGTGCAGTCGGCAGGGCTGGCAGAGGGACGCAGTGTTAAAGAGGTGAGTCGTCGGCGAAAGAAGAAGCTGACCTCTGAACGTTTGACTGGACGTGTCTCAGGTCAGGTGGTCCATGTAGTTTTTCTAACATGGCGGTTTCTCGGTCCTTCCAGGCCGTGCATTCTCGTCATGGACTCGCTGAAGCTGTCGTACCACGAGAACGTCTGCAGGCTCCTCAGAGAGTGAGTTTCAGTTCTGTAGCGGTCACTAACGCAGACTGTAGAGGAACTGAATGATTTCAGTTTGAACATAATGCTGAGCGAAGAGAGAACGTGCAGCCGTCAAACTTTGGTTCCTGCAGTTTTCACTCAATACGTACAAGTTGGTTCTCCTTCTGATGCCTCCCGTTGTCCTCAGCTACCTGCAGGTGGAGTGGGAGGTCCGGAGGGGGACGCCTCGTCTGTTCACGTCCGACAGCGTGAGGAGCTCCAGCTGCCGGGTTCCTCAGCAGGACAACAGCAGCGACTGTGGTCTGTACCTGCTGCAGTACGCCGAGAGCTTCCTGCAGGTATGCAAACGCCGAATCCTGAACCTGACCCGTGCTGAGTCAGCAGGAGTCAGACGGACCCTTATAGAGGGTCTCTGGTCAGTCTGAGGGCCACAAACCACACTGTGGAAACTGTTAGAAAATAATATTGATATGTGTAATCTATGATAAGATGCAGCATGTCTCAGGCTGAAACTGATGGTTCATGATCAGCTGATCTGATGGTTTATGATCAAACGACAGTAAAACGCCTCGTCACAGTTTTTCAGTGACGTCTTCAGATCCAACAGCTCAGAACACAAAAGATCAGCTGAGTTCACGAAAACAACAACAGTCACGTGATAAACACTCAACATCATCAGCTGATCCATTAACAGGACAGTCCGTTATTCATTGATCACGACAACGTGCCGTCGTTTTATTCTTCACTGCGTCATGCAGATTTGGACACGTGTGGACGTGTGGAGGCAGGTAGAAGTACATGTCCTGTATACTACAGTACATGTATGTGTACATGTTGTCGATATCTGTTTACCTGCAAGACTTTTCCAAATAAGAAATAAGAAGCCTTGATGATAACAACCGACAGAAATCGCCTCCAGCACAACAAACCTCTTCCTCTACTTTAACGATCTGGCGCTGAGGCGTCAGAGTAAATTCGGGTGGCCTTCGCACTAAATTGAGCTCTCTGATTGGCTCTGCAGAATCCCGTGGTGCACTTTGACCTCCCGTTACGTTTGGACCACTGGTTTCCGCGGCAACGAGTCCGACAGAAGCGCGAGGAGATCCGGAGTCTGATAATGAGGATGCACCAGAGTCAGAATGAAGAAAACTGAAACCACAAGGACCAAAAAAAAAAACCTCCAAAACACACCGAGCCGTTAATTCACCTGTGCAATAAATAATTTATATTTTTTCTAAGTTGTTAATATGTTTTTACTTTGCTGTCAAAGAACTTTAAATGTAAATAGAATAAAACTTCTTACACAAATATTTGTTTCGTTTTTTGGGGTGGTGCTCTTATTTTGAAACCCAAACTGATTTAAAGCAGGATTTCAATTTGCAGTCAAAATGTCTCACAATAAATAAACAGCTGTTTTGTTGTGCGTGTCTGAATAAACAGCAGTGGGAGGTGGAAATTAGACCCTCGCAGATGACTCTGCACTAACCCTTCAGTTCAGAGTGGATCCTTTTGTCACAAGACTCTTATTTTGAAACCCAAACTGCTTTCAAGCAGGAAGGAGCCGGAACAAAAGAACACTGTGTTCCTGCGGTTTGCTCTCACAAAGAGCCCAGAAAGGAGGAATTCAGTATAAATAAACTGCGGGAACACTTTTATTTTGCACTGTGATGGAAAATCTGGATGTGATTCCCGACGTGAAGGAGAAAATAAAGTTTCCCTCCGAGAGTCGGATCCACTAAACACTGAAACACTGAACACTCACTTTAAGACCAGACTCTGTTTGTCATGATGCTGCTGAAGGCCGAGAGGCTCAACTGTCCACACATGTTCCTTCACTCACATCCTCAGCCATGACTCCACCAGCATCACCAGTAACACCAGTAACTCACACAGCTGTAGTTGTTGTTGTGTCAGTGGTGGTTCTGATGACTGGAGGTGATAATCAGTTAAATCATCATCATCTTCATCATTAATCAGTGTTGATGGATGAGTGATGTGTCTGTGTGCGTGTGTGCGTGCGTGTATGTTATTCCATTGTTATCGTCTTTTTTTCTTTACACGACTCTTCTTCTGTGGTGTGTGTGTGCGTGCGTGTCTGTGTGCTGCTCTGGTAATCTTGGGGTTTTAGTGGAGTGCCCCCCGCTGAGGACCAATCAGCTTGCAGCTCGTTAGCTGGATCAGGCTGGGGGGGGGCACAGAGCTGACAGAGAACAGCAACACTCGTCTTTGTGAACAGAACTCTTTAATGGTGATCAGAACGTGTTGATTTGGATCCACAGTTTAAACATTGACGCTCCTCATGAACTCACCTGCAGCAGGTGTAGCTGGTGTGGAAACAGATGACCTGGGATCAGCTCTGAACACATTTTAATCTCTTTATGAAGCTTTATGTGGTGCTCGTGAACTAAAAGCTGCACAGTTAAAAAAAATGAGATGCAGTAAGAAATGAAATCAAACAAATTTTATGTTGTGAGACACTTTTCATTTTTTCATAGGCTGACAGACTTCAGCACAGCTGCTCGTTAACAATCAGGCTGATGAGCAGGTTCACTGAATCTTTGAGTGTAAAACTCTTAATAACACTGCAATAACAGGATGTTTTTAACTTTGATGTTTCTTATTTAGTTGTTTAAATATGTTTAAAACGTCACTGTCATGTACTAGATACACACAGTACTATATACACACAGTATGGTATAAATTCAGTACATGTCAGTAATTCTTTCAGCATGACAGAGGTGCATTAGATTTGTAAAATTCTTGTTCATATATTTATTTGAAAAACCTTTTAAATCTATATATCTAAATCTAATAAAGATAGTAATTAACAAAATATGAATATCATTAAAATTAGTGATCGGCTTCAAACTGATCAGCAAGAGAACAATAAAGTCCTTCAAATCTAACAATATGAAAATGTATACAGACCAAAGATATGATGATACTAATACTCCAAATATTAAACTTGAAATATTAAATATTAGAAATGTTTACGTTTGTCAGTTTTCTACTAATAATCAGGACGAAGCACAAGAAAAAAAATAAAGCAGCAAATGTTGACTTTTTATTCTTTTATAACATTTAAATGTTCAGAGAGTCTAAAAATGAAGAAACACAAAGGTCTGGTCCAGCCCTGCTCTGGCCCTGCTCTGGCTCTGCTCTGGCTCTGCTCTGGCCCTGGTCCTGGTCCAGCCCTGGTCCTGCTCTGGCTCTGCTCTGGCCCTGGTCTGGCCCTGGTCCTGGTCCAGCCCTGGTCCTGCTCTGGCTCTGCTCTGGCTCTGCTCTGGCTCTGGTCTGGCCCTGGTCCAGCCCTGGTGTGGTATTATGGTGATGAGGTCGTGTTTTGCCCCCGCAGCCGTAGATTTGGCTAATCTGAGCGATGGGAGGTTAAGATTAGACAGATTTAGGGCCTCCATGAAGCCTCGGTCCTGGTCCCCAAAATAATCTGCACGAGTCCTCAAGATGGAAAACTGATCCCGACTCTCTGCTGGAGGCCGACTCCAAAATAAAACCACCTCAGAGGGGAAACAGGAACCGTCGGAACAGTTTCAGTGTGTAAAAATCCTGTCAAACAGTTAAAGTTCGATTCTCAGCTTCAGGATTTGTCACAAACACGTTGAGACGAGAAGTTTTTGTCTTTTTGTTTTACGTCTTCCCACCTCTCCTCGCTTCCTCCGCTCTCGCTCCCGTTAATCTCATTATCCAATAAAAGATGTCTGCCATTGTTGACAGTGCGATGCAGCGGGGGGGCACAGTCTGGACGAGTCTAATGATAGAAAACTGACCGAAGCCGTCCAGTAACGATCTGCTGCGACTCGTCATCAGCTGAACTGAGTGATGTCATTAAAAACACATGTTAATTATAATTATATTATTGATTCTATTTTAGAATTCCATCAGCTGTGATTGTTTTAGTTGTTAATAATAATCAATTAAGCCTCACGAGGATTATTAGAACTGATTTGGTGAAAGCAACAAGTGCAACGTAGCGAACGTTGAGGGTTGGAGGCAGAGCGCCGTCACCTTTGACCTTTTAATGCTTAATGTGACCTTGTAGCGCGTTCAGGTAATCCACTGTGATCAGCCATCCAGAACGACCACCTGGCTGATTCCCGGGGCCCCGTCGGCTCTGACCGTGATCCTGGCTGATTCCCGGTAATCAATAATCGTTCCGTCTGTGAATTTAAACACCTGAAGGTTCGGACTGAAACTGGTTTGGACTCATTTGTCGACCTCTCGGGCGTCACTTTGTCCAGTTTTTGGAACAGACCTCGTTAAAAGTGTCACTTGCGCAGGTGAATCATGGGAAATGAACCTTTGTGGAGCTGCAACAGTGCCCAGGTAAAAACACATCCGTCCTCTCTGAAGTCTCTCACATTTAGAATGTGTTGATGTTTAACTGTTGCATGAACTCCCGGTCCTGGTCCTGGTCCTGGACGGTGGTCTTTCTGCTCGGCATAACCAGCCTGTCGGTTTGATTCCCTCCAGGCGAGGCTGAGCTGGAGCTCCGGTGCACAGCGGCTCTGACGGTCATCCACTCCAGCAGCTTAACAAATAGGATTAGAGCAAAGAGAAAAAAATCTCCATCTGCTCACCTGAGAGCAGCGAGCAGCCCGGCGACGCCACGTCAGGACCTCTGCGGAATCCGCCGTGTTTCCCGTCTTATTGCGACAAACGCCATGCGAGCCGGTGGACGGATGACTGCGAGCAGACTGATGAGCTGAGCAGCTGGAAGTAAGAAGCAGCGAGTCCGGGCCTGGACGTTGACGTCTCTGGAGAAATGGCAGCGACGTGTGGGAGGATGGCGCTGTGGGCGCTCGGGGCCGTGCTGCTGTCAGGGTACATGTACATGGAAACAGGTGTGTGTGACGGCGAGACGTTATTCCAGTGAAGTATAACTTTACTCAAACGCTGTTATTAACAGACATTTATGTTTTCACTCAGCGCCGGTAGAAGCTTTCAAATCCTTTACTCGTACTGTACTCGATTACAAGTAAAAGTCCTGCATTATGTATTCTGCTTCAGTAAAAGTACAGCAGTATAGTCAGTTTCATGCAGTAAAAGTACAGCTGTATTGTCAGCTTCATGCAGTAGAAGTACTGTAGTATTGTCAGCTTCATGCAGTAGAAGTACTGTAGTATTATCAGTTTCATGCAGTAAAAGTACAGCTGTATTATCAGCTTCATGCAGTAAAAGTACTGTAGTATTGTCAGCTTCATGCAGTAGAAGTACTGTAGTATTATCAGTTTCATGCAGTAAAAGTACAGCTGTATTATCAGCTCATTGCAGTAAAAGAACTGCAGTATTATCAGCTTCATGCAGTAAAAGTACAGCTGTATTATTAGCTTCATGCTCTAAAAGTACTGTAGTATTATCAGTTTAATGCAGTAAAAGTACAGCAGTATTAGATACTTTATTCATCTCCAAAGAGACATTTGCAGTAAAAGTACAGCTGTATTATCAGCTTCATGCAGTAAAAGTACAGCTGTATTATCAGCTTCATGCAGTAAAAGTACTGTAGTATTGTCAGCTTCATGCAGTAAAAGTACTGCAGTATTATCAGTTTAATGCAGTAAAAGTATAGCTGTATTATCAGCTTCATGCAGTAAAAGTACAGCTGTATTATCAGCTTCATGCAGTAAAAGTACAGCTGTATTGTCAGCTTCATGCAGTAAAAGTACTGTGGTATTATCAGTTTCATGCAGTAAAAGTACAGCTGTATTATCAGCTTCATGCAGTAAAAGTACTGTCTGTGCAGTAAAATCAATGTTAGAGCAGCATGTTACTGTTGGAGCTGCTGCAGTTCGAGCTGCTTTCAACTTCCAACCTGGGGGTCGGGCCCCTTCAGGGGTCAGCAGATTAATCTGAGGGGTCGTCAGATTCTGGATTTATAATCTTATAAATGTAGAAAACTTTAATCTCTGTTTTTGTATCACTTTGGAAAACTTCGTTTCCTCTTCAACAATGTTTTTTTTATTTTCGGAGCTTTTTGTGTCTTTTTTGACGTAAAAATGTTTCTAATGTAAAAATTAATCTGAAGTAACTAAAATTGCAGTAAAAATACATAATTCCCTGTGAAATGTGGTTGGTATATGTATAAAGTAGCAGAGTAAAAGTACTGAATGTCTCTCAGAGTTTTCTGGTGATGCCTGCAGATGCAGCTCGGGACTGGAACGTGGATTCAGAGGAGCTTGGCGGGTCTTTGGCCGAGCCGGTGCCGGGCTCGGATCAGCTTCTATACAGACGACACGTCTCTCTAACTCGGAGAAAAAGGAATATCTTGTTTCCCAGCGGAGTCAAACTTTGCACCCAGGAGACGTTTGACCAGGCCGTCGCCAACCACCTCAGCTTCTTCCACCTGAGAGGTACGCCGGTGTCTCCTGGGGGTGGATTCCATTCAGCTCTCTGCTGCCTTCTCTGCTCTTTAACAGTGTTTCAGATGTGCAGAAATGTCCCCTTTTTCACGTTTTCCCTTGAACACTTCAAGTATTTCAGTGAAGCTCTGATCCAAACCGACTTACAAGCTTAAAGTCAGAGTCTGCTGTCATTAAAGGCAGCCGATCCCAGAGAGGTCAGAGGTCACGCAGAACCAGATGCACTGCAAAAACACGGCCTTCTTAACAGGTCGTTTAGTCTCAGGTACAAGCTTTCGGTTTTTCTCCTTCCCCTTCAGCTGTTGTTGGTAACGTGAGTGTGTGTGTGTGTTTCAGTGTGTCAGGAGACGGTGTGGGAAGCCTTCAAGATCTTCTGGGACCGTTTGCCGGAGCGGGACGAGTACCAGGACTGGGTCGGTCGCTGCATGGACGGCTCCGTCAGCGTCACGGACATCGGCAGCTTCTTCAGCCAATCGGAAGAACACGTCAGCCTAATCAGCAGCGTGAGTACACCCCCGTTCTGTTTTTACGTGAATGTCGAGGATTCGTCTGCAGGATTACAACCAACGATGTGAGAAGACTTCAGAATAAATCAAATACTTTATACGTTAGAATACCTTCAACTGAACATGTGTGTGAACAGATATGTGCTGAAGTAATACATCCTGTAGTACTACTGTAAAAGCCTGATTAAGGTAGAACAGCGACTTGTTAGAGTAAAACACGTGTAGAGATAGAAAGGTAGGTGTACTGTATATACTGGACATTGCATCATACTAACATAAGTATTTGCTTGTGCTTTTCTTTTAAAATGTGAGACTTTTCTTTGCTGACGATGTGTTTCCTTCCTTCAGAGAGTCGCCATGGCTGCTGCGATGAACAGGTCAGTCTGAAAGTCACATGTTCTCCTGTTCCTGTGCTGGTGAACCTTAAAAAAAAAACAACTCTGAATCATCTTCATTTGAAATGTGTGAAAACAAGAGAGGAGAGACGCTGTCTGTAAAAACATTTCTGAAATAACGATTCCAGATTTGGCTTCTTCCTCGTTTCTTCAGGTCTGATTACTGCAACGACAGATTTTTGTTTAAAGAAAAGAAGGTTGTGAGGACTCAGTTATAGAATGAGATGACACATTAAGATGAAATTATTAATCAGTAGCATCAGATGAAAGTGTCTGTGGTTGTGTATTGACACCTGTGCTGTGTTTCATCACCTGCTGCAGTGTGCCCATCACCTCAGGCCCTCCTCCCTGCAGGTAGGCCTGCAAACACCCAACACGACCTGCCAAGCTGGCCTGGAGTCAGTTATATATATGTGTGTGTGTAAATTACATAGAATTAAATATTCTGACGTATGTCTCTTGTCAACATCTGGAACATTTGAGTTACACGTATGTGTCCACAGAACATACTTTTTCACTTTTTTACAGATATACAAGCAAACTTTCTTTACATGAACAGAAATGCTGATGATAGAAGGGCTCAGCTGGCTGTTTTATAGATTTTTGCACGTTGCCTTCATTGAAAGCTGATAGTATGCAGCAGTGGCGTGCACATAATTTTTGAAGGGCAGGGGCAAAAGGAAAAAAGAGGGCACATATAGCGTATCCTCGCGACTGAAGAGGGCATTTTAGCACGCGTTTTGGCATCCAAGAGGGCACTTTAGCACGCATTTTGGCTCCTAAGAGGACACTTTAGCATGCGTTATGGCTCCTAAGAGGGCACTTTAGCACACATTTTGGCTCTCAAGAGGGCACTTTAGTGCACGTTTTGGCTCCTAAGAGGGCACTTTAGCACACATTTCTTCCTCCCCAGAGGGCACTTTAGCACGCGTTTTGGCTCCCAGGGGGCACTTTAGCACACGTTTTGGTGTCCAAGAGGGCACTTTAGCGCGCGTTTTGGCTCCCAGGGGGCACTTTAGCACGCGTTTTTTAAAAACTGGGCCACGAGGCCCCCCCCGTGCACGCCACTGGTATGGAGTTATTGCAGATTGAATGTGGACGTTACTGTTCGGTATGTGCTTTAATCATCTGGCTACCGGCTGCAAACATCCAGTTTTTTCTCGTGTGTTCGGTATTTAAACTGCATTAGACTCCTAAAAACTGAGGGATTTTGGAGTTTTGGACAAACTGTCAGAAGTGCTTCGCCGCTGCTTCCGGCTCGGCCAGACGGCGAGGAGCCAGACCCTGCCGGGTGGATTTGTGTGCGAGATGCTCGTTTGTTGTCTTCGTTTGTTTGTTCGGCTTGTTGCACTTTTTACAGTCGTGTGGTTTTTGTTAATTCTCACTGTAAAACGCCTCGGCCCAGCTGTCTTGCAGTGGCTGCATTTTAATGAATTTAAAGGGGAATGCCAACTATTTTAAGGATTCACAGATGTTTTGTCTTTGACAGTGAAGGGGACTCGGTTTCTCTGTTGGGCTTCATAAATATTGTAAATCCTAAACTATGAGCTTGACTTCTGAGCTTCCTTTTCTCTGTTGTTTTATCAGATTTTCAGATCAGTTTCTCGATGAGAACCACAAACCAAACTGTGCTGCAGGCACACAAAAGAAATCTTAAAATGGGTGAAAACTCCCCTTTAAAAATCCTAACGAGCGCTCAGCAGTACAGAACCTGTTGTCCTGTTCAGAACAATCATGTCTGTCAGTTTAAATGTTCTCTTTAGACTTTAATATCAATGATTGACAACATTAATCATCAGCACAGCCTGTAAAAAATGGGTATCTTTAAAACGTTGAGAAAAGAGCTTATTTAACTTCAGAAGTAGAAGAACTGAAGGAATACTTCTTCTGGGCCTGCAGTTAATGATTGTTTTAATTAACAATTAATTGGCGTTCAAACCTTGAAAGGGCTCAAACTTCCGTGAGCTGGGAGGAGCCACATGACAGAGTTCATTTAGTCTTGACAGTGAGAGAATCTGACTCGTTTTCAGTCACTACAGTTGGACGTGAACATGGTTTTCACTGCATAGTAACACATTCCTGCTTTCATAATCCTCAAATCATGAAAAGTTTCAGTAATGACGGATCTACTGCAGTTCAGTAAACTGTGAACTTGTAATTTCCTAAAAGCAAGTTCTTAAGAAAATGACTTTAAAGTGATTTTCTGTCACATTTTGACAGAGGAGGTTATTAAAAGGTAAATTTAGTGCTGCTGTGTTCGTCTGTCAGCTTCTCTTTGCTTCTCTTTGTCTCTCCTGCAGCTCTGAACCAACAACCTCCCAAACTGGAGAATCAGTGACTCCACCAGGTAAACACACCTGAAGCTCGCTCTCTGAATCGTTCCATCTTACCGTTCTGTTTGATACTTGGAAACTTGAAAACATGGAGAATTGAAAGGATTTCAGTTTTCATTCTAACTGTGAATGACAAAAATATGACTGACCTCACGCTGTCGTCATCACCACATGACATCATACATTCCATCGTAGAGTATCATTACATCACCTTCATTTAGTCGATGTTTTTAAAACTTAAACTTGGAGGTAGCAGAGAATCTATTTTATTAAGGGGCTTTATTTGGCAGCAGGTGGTTTATTGACGACCTCTTAATGACCCATTCAAAGTCTTCTATGACCCCATGATGGGTGGTGACCCAAACTGTGGAAAAACAACAGTTTTACAAACCTGGATGTCTTTGTAAGTTTAACAGTCCGCCGTCAGCTGCCGTCCCTCACCTTACACCCCCGTCTGTCTTGTGTGAGGGAGGAGTGGATGCAGGAGGCTGATTCCCGTCACACGCTTTGCTCTCAGAATAGATCTGTAAGCCTATTTACACGCAGCAGTCTGGTCAATGGAGGGAGGCTGGATCGAGGACCAGCAACAGAGATGTAGACGTGACTGAGTTACTGCAGGACAGTTATCAGGGTTAGTGAGATCACAGCTACAGGGGGTTGTTCTGGGGGTGGGTGCCAACATGGGCCTGGAATTCATATGTCTCTCAAACAACCTGTAGACTGTGACATGTTTCTGACACTTTTATTCAAGGTCATTTGAAGTACCTACATCCAGTGCATCAAACGCTACATCTTCACAGTGCCCCCAACCAACAAAACAAAAGAAAAAAACAACCAAAAACGTGACATAACCATATTCACCCATGACATTCACAGTCCTTAAGGAAAGAAGACTGATGCAGCGATGTTAAAGTACCATCAGAGCACCAGTTCTGGTGTTGCCGATTTTTAAAGACCACAGAAATACTGTGACAGCTGGACTTTGGGTTGCGAGTTAATTCCTGTTGGTGAACATTATACATATAGATGGATACAGATTTAGTGTTCATCGTCCTAGTCATGTAATTTTATCTTTATTGTCATTTTACAGTCACAATGGACCCAGATGACCTTCCACCAGACTCTGAGGTCACTGCTCGGACCCCTGCAAGCTCAGCAGTTGAAGATTCTGTTCAAGAGGCTGCGACACCCTTGACTGAGATTTTTGTGGATTTGACCTCTGAGCCTGCAGTTGTTGCCATGCCAGAGGACACGAAAGATGTTCCGCAGCCTGGAGGCGGCATCACTTCAGAAAGACCATCTTTGGTCGTCACTGACACCGAGGTTCCCCTGGAGTCTAAAGAAGCAGATGTTGAGGACACTGCAGACGACTCTGTGAAGGTTGTCACAGAGGTCGTTGACTCTGATACCCACAAGCCTTTTGCTGGGATTGTTGAGGAAGTGGGGGGAGACAAAATTCTGCCAGGTACGACAGAAGAGGAGGCTGTCGTGGAAGACGACAAGATCCTCGAGATCATTCCTCAAGATGTAGATGTACCTGATTCTGAAGTGATTCGAGAAGTTAATTCAGAGGGTGAGGAGCCACCCTCAGAGGTTGTGGCTGAAGAAGTCATCACAGAAGCTACTGCTGTGGTTCTCGCAAAGCCCACCATAATACCTGCTGCAGAAGCTGTCACACTGGGAGAATTAGGGCAGGAAGGATCCAAGGAGCCTGCTGGTGAGGCTCCATCAGAAGATGTGACAGAGCGAATGTCAGAGACAACTTTCAAGGTCATTGTGGGCCCAGAGGTTAAAGAAATTCCAGACAATCCTTTGGATATCACCCCAGATGTAGCCTTGACTGATGAGATTGTGGAGGAACACATTGAGGACTCATCAGAGCCAATCGATAAAGCAGTACCAGAAGCTCCTGAAATAGCTGAACTTGAAGAATCTGAAGGTAATCTGAAGCCGCCTGCAGAACATCCTTCAGAGGCTGTTGTAGAAGTTAGCCAAGAAGAAACCAAAGTCAGCATAGATGCAACTCCAACTATATTTCTGATTACAGATCCAGATTCAGAAGAAGAATCTGAAATATTTATAAATGTGACTCCGTCGCAAGAATCTGTCTCAGACATAGAAACTGAGGGTCCTCCCCCAGCATCTGTTCTGACCACAACGGACAAGATTGCAGGAGATGTTAGTAAAGATATCAACAAGGGAAAAGCTCCAGAAGATGATCCAACACTAATGGTCGGGGTTACTTCAGAGCCTGTTGTAGTGATCTTACAACATGACATGGATGAAAACACTGAAGAGGCACCACCAAATACTGCAGTGAGTGAGATGGAGGCAATAGAGGAAGATACACCTGTGGAGGAAGAAATGGTAGCAGAGACAGCAGAAAAGCCAGAAGAGGAGGTAAAACATGAAGAAGCTTCAGTCATTGAAGATGAGAGGCCCGAAGCTGCTGTTGAGTCCACTGAGGTGATAACAAAGACAGATGAAAAAGACCTAATTGAGACAGTTGTTGGTGAAACAGCAGAAGAAGCAGCTGAAACTGAAGATGACACTGTGGCAGAAGGGGGAATGGAAGAAACAGCAGAGGAAAAACTACCCAAGGAAACAGAGGAGGCAACAGTAACCACAGAGGAAACAGTAGAAGCTCCGGCACATGTCACAACAGCCTCAGCAGAAGATGAGCCGGTTGAAGCTACAGTAGAAACCGCAGTCATTGATGAAGGGTCAGTGAAGACAGTTGATGAGACTATAACAGAAGCACCCGGATCAATTGAGGCTACAGGAGAAAAAGGTGACGGTGTAGAGGAAACACCTGAGGCACCTATAGAACCTGTAGAGGAAGATGAAGCAGCAGTGACTGAAACTTTACAAAAAGCAACGCCTGCAGGAGAAATTGTACAAGAACCAGGACCCGCAGAAGTAAGTGGAGAAAAAGTAGAGCCTACAGGTGCTGCAAAAGAAGCAGAACTTGTAAAAGAAACTACAAAACAGACCGAACACACAAGTGAACCAGCACAAGAAACAGAACTCACAGAAGAAACTGCAGAAGAGACATCGAAACCCTCAGGAGCACCGGCACATGAAGTGGAACCCGCAGAAGAAAGTGTTGAAGAGACAGAACCCACAGAAGCACCAGCACAAGAGGTGAAACCTGCACAAGAAGCTACTGAAGAGACAGAACCCACAGGAGCACCAGCACAAGAGGTGGAACCTGCACAAGAAGCTACCGAAGAGACGGAACCCACAGGAGGTCCAGTACAAAAGGTGGAAGTTGTGAAAGAAGTTTCAGAAGAGAAGGAGCCCACTGGAGGACCTGCACAAGAAGCGGAACCTGAAGTAGTAACCACTAAGGACAAAACAGATTTTGCCCTAACATCAGCAGATGAAACACAAGAAGCAGCCGGCGGAGAACCATTGGAGGAGATAACGGAGGAAGAAGTTGGTGTCGCTGAACCAGAACCAAAAGGATCCGAACCAGAAGTTGCAGAGGAAGTAGTATCAGATACTCTTGATGAAATCCCTCCAGAGTCTGATGAAGAGATTACTCCAGTTATTGTTGTTGTTCCAGAGGACACAGAGGGTTTATTGCCTGAGACTGTAGTGGTGGAAACACCAGAACCAGAGGTAGCAGTGGAACTTCCAGGAGACTCTGAAGTCGAAGCACCACCAGAAACCACTAAGCGCACTACACAGGTGGTTAAGCCTACAAGTGAAGTTGTAGACTCTGAATCCGTCCCCGAAGTTGAGAAAGAAATTGTCCCAGAGGCTCCAAGTGAAATATCTCCAGAAGTTGTGACTCATGCCCATCCACAGACGACCACAGCAGGAGCAACCACTGAAGCCGAGGAGATCACCCGAGGGTTTAGTGATGAGTCTATCATCAAGGTTTCACCTGAAGATGTTGTCCCAAGTGAAGACAGTGTCCAGGTTTCTCCAGATGTTACAGCAGAAGATGCAGAGGAAATCATGACAGAGCTTCCAATAGAAGTCACATCTGAGTCCCTTGATGAAATCATCCCAGAAACTGTTGTGGAAGTCACTGCGGAGAGTACGCCAGGTACGGATGCACCTGAGGAGCCCACCCTCGCTGCCTCTTTGGACGTCACGACCAAGTACGTAGTGGAGTACAACAATGGCAACTTCCCCGACCTGACAGAGAGGCCTTTTGATGTAGAAGACAACTTACTTGGAAACAACGGCTTTGGATTGGAGGACGAGGAGGAGAACTCGGTAAGCACATTCATATGGATTAGTTGTTGAACTGACAATTTTCATTCCCAGTGCCAATAAGATGTATTAAAATACTAAACGTATCTGAATATGCCTGCACTCAGATTGGTAATGAGATAGATGACGCCCTGCTCTGGCCCCCGAGGCCCACGAAGGACCAGGTGGTGGAGCTGAGCATCAAGCTGAGAGGAGAAACCTACAATGACGACCTGAGAGACCCCAGCAGCTTCCACTACCAGCAGCTGGCCAGACACTTCACACGCAGGGTAGGACGGCTTTTACAAGATCTCTGCTTCATGAACGCGATGAGGACCACAACACTGTTCTGGGTTTAAGAACATCACAACAATAAACTTACATACATTTACATTGAAGGTTTCCGTGCATTTAAAGGTTTTGAGTATCAGGCTGAAATAACATTTGTCAGTCAGTTTAATTTAATTCCAATTAATTATACATTTGCAATTACTCAGCTCTGCTCAGTCTTTCTCAGCGTAGCGACATTAGCATCAAGCCCCAGATCCTGAGATTGACAGCCGAGGCTCGGTGACGTTAATATTTTTCGTTCATCGTTGTTGTCGTCATCTTATTGTGGAGAAAAAGATGATGCAGTGCGCTGTGGTTGGTCTGTCAGCCAGGTTTCGTGATGAGTGTGGCTCCTGCCCAGACCTCCTCTTCTGTCTTTTTTCCTGTTTTCCTCCTCTCTGACGTCCAGGATGCTCACTCTTTACCAAACTGACTCGCTTGTGGTTTCCTACAAACTGCAGACTCAGGCGTTTGGCTCCGGTTTGAAAGCCTCGCCTGTTTTTCACGCATTAAAGATCTTCACGCTTTAAAGCTCAGTTCCCTCGGCCCTGCCAGCTATCGGCTATACGACCCGCTGAGGCAGAAACAGAGCTGGAAAACTTCGGAGAACATACAGAATACGAGCAGTGACTCACTTGGAGTCGGTGGAAAAACGAGCCGTGCCAGGAAGGCAGAGAACGCCGGCGTGCTCCTGCACCGCCGGGAGTTTTTCAGGCTCTGCTCCAGCGTTAGTGACGCGGGAAGTCAGTTTATGGTTTGAATGTCGGGGTCGAGGTCATTAATGAGGGAATATTAAGTGGAGAGCGGGCCTAATAGAAACAGCAGGAGCTCGACTGCAGCACAGAGAGTGGAGGCAGCAGAGTGCAACCACGGGCCGCCGAGACCTAAAAAATGTTGATTTCTCTTCCGAATCACTGTTTTCATGTACTTTCACTGCTAAATCTGACGGTTTTTACATGCAAACATCATGATGGAACATACATCAGTTATCAGAACATCTGGAAAGGCAGCATGTGGTGGTATCAATCAAAGCAGGAAATGAACTCTGTGTCTTTATTGATTTATTGATAGATTAATACATCTCACATATGATGAGTGCATATTTGTTTTAAAGGGCTGAGTTTAAGATCTGGTTAATGGCTAAATTTTAATAGATTAAAAAAGCAGTTTTTGTGTTATGTGTGAAGCTTTTGGACGACCCTGACCCTCAGTGTTGGCTCTTTGACCCCAGGTTTCATACTTTATTTATTGTGCTTCACTGAAACAGTTACCGATTCTGAGAAGTGACAAACATCAAACACAGACAAAACTTTCTTTCCTCTCTTGAACTTCCAGATCGAAGGCGCCTTCGAGAGGTTGCCGGGCTTCAAGAAGGTCTACGTCGTTGAATTCAGGTACAGTCTGTTAATAACTTATTGTCCCGTTTGTCCAAACATTCACCGTAAAAATGTTTGAATTATTAGCGCTGCTTTGAGAACGGGGATTCAGAAATGAACATGTCAAATAGATCATTTTGCTTGGATTCTGTATATTCATGTGAAGTTTTGTTTCTGTTCTCAGGCCACAGAAGGACCTGGAGAGGTAAGTTTGATCGACTTTTCTCATTTTCACCTGATCAGCTTGGTGTTTGAGGTTCCTCTCAGACTTAGTTTTATCACTACAGACTAAAAAAACGAATACACTGGAACCTTTTCGACCTGTTTAAACCCTTGATTTGTCCTCGTACAGTTTAACTTATCCCCACGTCTGTAAGCTGGAGGCTTCACAGACGACACCTTTTGTTGATTTTCATCTTCTCACTTTTAAGGAACTTTTAAGGGTTATTTAAATTCTGATTTCACTTCTGATGATAAGTTCACAGTCACCCAGGGAGCTCTGAAACACTCAGATAAATCCATCCTGTCGACCTGTGACTTTAAGAGACTCCGTGGTCCCTTTAGCGAGCAAGGCCTGATGGGAAATGCAGCTGTCGTGTTTGGGACAAGGCCGAACAAAAAAGAACGACATCAGTTCAGAAATTCTGTCCTCCTGTTTTTAAGATATATAGTCAGATGTAAAACTTGAGCAGCTTAACGTCAGTCGATCTTTCTGGTCCAGGAATGTTTAGTCATATGTGATGTTGTCATCAGAGGTGTCATGTGAGGTGAATGGACAGGTGCATGCAGGGGTTGTAATAAAACAGGAAGTCATTGCAGTTTGTCGGCAGCTGGAGCCGCAGCAGTGACTCACAGCTCACGGAGGAGATTAAGATATTTTGAAATACTGCGAGACTCCTTCTCAGAGTATAAACGGCAATACATTTGCTTACAGATTGTAGAAAGAAGATTATAATTGAGTTCCCTGAGTATCATTGTGTTAAGTTCTTCAGGATCTCAGTGATGGTTGTCTGTACATCCATGAACACACTGCTAACAGGAGCTGCTAACAGGAGCTGCTAACAGGAGCTGCTAGCAGCTAATTCAGCAGACTGTTCATGGAGACACACAAATATAGGATAAAAACTGGATTTGAAGTTGTAGCTCACAGTGTCAAGTCAGATTTTATTTGCCTCAGAGAGCTTTACAGTCTGTGCAGTGTAACTCACTGGCTCCATGGCCACAGCATACTTCCTGTTTACATCCCCCAAAGTGTCATGGGAAATGTGGATGATGTAGACTCAGACAGATCAGCATGGCTCTCTTGTTCCTGAAACACTGACTCTCCTCCTCCATTCATGCACACATACACAACCTGCAGACAGAAAACTGCTCATTTTGTTGTTATCGGTGTTGAATTCAGGGGGTTTCGAAGCCTGAAGTGTAAATAACTTGCTCAGAGGGATTTCCTCACCTTGTCGTCATGTCCTCACGTACCGTCTCCCCTCGTAAAGCCCCTTTCACCTGGCTCTCGCAGTAAATAAGAGCTCTGCTGCCACTCTGCTCTAATTTCCGCTTAATGTCCTTAACAATAGTCAATCAGCGCTTAAGTGGGATAAGTCGCTCGCTGCTCGCCGGCCACCTGCACCTTCCGCAGGATTACTGTTAAAGATTTACGACAGGCTCTCTGCCCTCCCCCCTCTGTCCAGGAACCCCCTGTCCATCACACTCTGACCACACTGATAACTTCACTTTGTGAGCTCAGAGAGACTCTTAAACTCGCCCGAACTCTGCGGAGAGTCGAAGCTTCGAGCTGAAAGACGACATGGTCGGACAGTCCTCAGGTCCTGGTTTCCTCAACACTCACTCAGAAATGAGTCTCAGTGTGAAGGACTGAGGTCAGAAAAAGGAGAAAATAACAGACCAGATGAACAGATGTCAGATCAGCAGTCAGAGTCACTGTTTCTGCCGAGATCTCAGAATGAACAAAGCAGTGACCTCCTCGAGTGTCGCCATGTTGATTGTTCACGCAGAACAGAAGCGAGACTGTGAACAATCACAGCTGATTGTCTACGAAACACGTGCTGAAGCAGTGTGTACGTACATCTCCAGCCTATAGCTCACTGGTTTAACCATTATGTCTCGCTTCTCTTCTTCGTCAAGTGTATAAACAACAATTTGCTGTTTATAAGGGGGCTCTGAGCTGGCCTGTTTCTTTTCGTAACTGGGCTCAACCAGTTTGTCCTCCTTAAAGGACAACCAACAGATTTATTGATATTTATTCTAAAGCCTTAGGAGCCATTAAAGCCCTTGATTTAATCAGCATGGTTCAGAAAAGAAATTTGTGTTGTCCAACAAGAATAAAGCATCATCTGCATACGGTGAAGTTTTATGTTCAGTATTTGATTGTGTGAAACGATCGTTAATTGCTGCCTGCTGAGGTCAGTCGCTGCAATAGAAGATGTTTTCACTTGCTTTGAGTTTAACGGCTCAGTCTTGGACAAGGTTGAATTAATTTGATTTTTGTAGTCATGACAGAAACTCTTCCTGGTCTTCTTCCCTCGCAGGGGTTTGGTGGTCCTGGTTCACTACGCCATCACTCTGGAGGTCGACGGCAGCGGCATCACCAACGACACGCTGGACTTCATCTCTCTGCAGAACAACCTGGTGGAGAAGAATTATCCCGGAGCGGCCGAGCAGCCCACCGTTGTCTACACCATCACCGACTTCCGCAACTACATCACAGAGGCTCTGCACAAAGACAACTTCATGTCCAACAGCAGCCTGGAGACGCAGCCCGACGCTCTGCAGCTGGAGAACGGTACGAGCCCTTCTTCTAAAAAATTATTTACGGAGAAAGTGTATCCTTTCCCTTGCGATATTGACGTGTTTCAATAATATTAGATCAGAATAGAAAAGACTTTAACACAGCGGCAGGGAGTCACGTGGCATCATACAGACAAAAGAAGTGGACAGAAACAGAGGCTGTGATTCTGAGTATGGAGAGTTGATGTGTTGATGCTGGCATCTCAGACTGCGGTGTATCTCTATGCATTGGACAGGACACTACCGGGGTGTGTTGCCCTTTACGCAGTCGGATATACTTCATCTAGTACACTTGTACTCGTGAACAGTTCTTAGATGTTTGGTGTTCCACCCTGAGCTGAACCCCCGGGCACTGGACTCCATCCAGCTCAAACCTTTTGAGATGACGATGGCTTTTTTTGTACTCTTGTTCTTTTTGATTTGGCCTGAGACAGAAAGCTTTGACTCTAACAGACCTCGACTTTCTTCTGCAGCGGACAACTTGTTACCTGCCGTGAAACCAACGAGCCGCCCGGCTGACACCTACAACAACATGGTGAGTTCAGCTGAATGAGCAGAAGAAACAGTAGAGGAACAGAACCACACGTAATTTAAACAGAAATAATTTTAAGGTATAAAAGAAACAACTGATTCAGCTGTTGAACGTCTTCTTTCAGGATAACGTCCTCGCGGCAGAAAAGCCTCCCGATGCTCCAAGCCACGAGGCGGAAACCAGCGAGGTTTTCCTGAAGAAAGACGACTTCCTGTTTGACCCCTTCAACCCGTGGAAAGGCCCTCAGGATGCGGCGGTGAGCGAGAACGACGTCTTCATGTTCGACGAGAGCACAGTTCCTCCAGCCGCCGCTGAATTCCCAGAGAAGACGGTCGCCCTGGAGCCAGAAGCAGCAAAGAGTGAGTCAATGATCAGTCACTGCGCAGAACTCGACTATTAACATTCATCAGGCCGAAACAAGAGATTTACAACAAGATCATGCAGTTCAGAGAGAGTCAGAACATTTAAACCAGGGGTCACCAACCCGGTGCCCGCGGGCACCAGGTCACCCGCAGCATCCACATCAGTCGCCCGTAAGCCAGTTCTAAAAATAGCACTAATCACAAATTAGCTCTGTCTAAAATGTTATTTAATTGTGTTGCTATTCTTTTTGAATTACATTTACAGTGATGTAAATTTAAAAACGAATACATAAAAACGTAAAAAAAAATGTATCTCGTAAAAAAAGTTTAATGTACGAACTCTGACGTAGTCTGGGTCGGAGGTCAGTCTAGTGCGCATGACAAACCAGCTTTGCTGAGATGAGCTCGTGAGCGCTGCAAAGATGAGGAGACGAACGCGTTTTCTACCCACAAAAACAGCAGAAAAAAGGAAGAAAACTGATCATTTCCACAGTGAATGGGAGGAAGAGTTCTTTTTTACTAACGTGAAAGAAAACTGTCTCATTTGCGGTGCGACTGTGGCGACGGCTAAGCGGCACAACGTGGAGAGACACTTCAGTACATGTCACATGAAGTGATCATTTGAAAATGAAACAATTGGATATTGCATATTGAAATGTATCTGTTTTCTACCTTGTTTAATCATTCTGAATAACTATTGTGATGGATCATCTGCGATCAGTGTCTTCACACAGAATATCATTAATAATAATCTAAAATTAAAGGTACACTGTGTAACTTTGTTATTTCAGAAGTGGTAGCCCTTTGCATTACTCTGTGCCCTTGAAGTAGCTCTTAGTTTCAAAAAGGTTGGTGACCCCTGATTTAAACCAACAAACCAACAAAGACAAACGACAGATCTGTTGACCTGTTTGGTTTCAGAAAATCAGATGTTGAACTGTCTTGCTGACTGTGCAGCAATGGTGATCAGCTGGAAATGCATCGTCACAAAGCTGAAAACAGGCTGTTTTTCTGAGATACGAGGTTCTCACAGGACAAACATGTGATGATCTTCTAGAACATGATGCATCGCTGCAGATTAAACCAGCCAACAGGATATAAAGTAGCTCAGATGAGCTCAGCAGGAATATTAATCCACAAACATCAGAGATGATGAGAAACACTGACAGGAAACATTTTGCTGATACAACAACCCTCTGACTTACTTTTACTACTTTAATAATACTCACATACATTTACTTCATGGAGGTTTTGAATGCAGGACTTTTACTTGTTGTGGAGTCTTTTCTCAGTGGGGTTTTAATACTTTTACTGCAGTAAAGGATCTGAGTACTTCTTCCACCACAGCTCTGCAGTCACTGAGGTGGTTTCAAAGAGCTTCACGTGCATTTAAACAGGATTTAAAACGAGAGTTAATGACCGATTGTTAAAAAGTAATTTAAGTGTTTTAGTCAAACAGATTAAACTTTTGATCAAAAATGAACTCCTGAATTGACTTGATGACAAAATGATTCTGATCCAACAAGAAGTCCTAAAAGTGCTTCAAATTTGATCAAGGAGAAGAAACTCACCACAGAGTTCGACAATAATGACAAATACAAACAGTCTTTAACTCTGAGCGACCTTTACTACAGTGGGAAATAAAACAATTTGAGGCAGGTCAAGGACAACATCAAGGTGATGAATTCCCACTGAACCCGTCAGGTTTTCTCTCTGGGATGTGAGACTGTAAACATGGATGTGTGTAATTCTTTCTGTCAGGGTTTCCTTTATTCCTTCATTCAGAGTCTGAGGAGACGGATCCTGACCATAAACCTGCCCGTGTTTACAGACATGTTCTCCTGGTTTACAGATAATGGAAATATTGAAGATGAAGGATTCCTCCTCAGTAATGCTCCTGCCACTGAAGATGCTTCCCCCCGAGGGGACCATACGGTCGCTCCTGGAGGCTCCTCTGCAGCTGCCCCCCCTCAAACAGGCTCTCAGGTCACGCCAGACGAGGGATCTGGCTCTGGTTTCTCTGGAGACGGCCAGGGAGCTGATCTCTGGTCCTGGCAGCCGGCAACAGCCTCTGACTGGACTGGCTTCTACCACGAGAGTGACAGCAGCCTGGAGTTGCTACCGCCGCCTGACCTGGAGGAGACAGAGGATGAAGACGAGGACAAGGAGGTTGTTGGTGTTGAGTTGCTAACCACTGAGAAAGATGATTTAATTGCAATGGAAGTTGAGTTCACCAGTGGCCCCCCTTTGTGGACAACAACAGCTCCTGCTTTTGAGGAATCAATGCCAGAGAGAGGCATTGAGGAACCTTTCTTGGATCAGGTTTTGGTAACGCCGCACATCAGCACAGACCCTCGGTACTACTCCACCACCGAAGCACCTGTATTCTCACCCAAAGGCACCCTGACTGTTGAACTTTCAGTGCAAACACTGGAGGCATCCAGCATCTATGATGACTACTACTTATCAGAAACACGTACCCACGCTGTGCCAGTTACAGATGCTCCAGAGCCTGAGGCCTGGACTCGTGAGACCCCTGTTTTTGGACCTACTGAATCAGCAGTCAAGCTTCAGGAAACCACTGAAGAGGTGGAAGTAACTACTGAATCAGGAATAGAGCTTCCAGTGGCTGCGGTTGGGTCTAAGTCAGGAGACGATGTTCCTGAGAAGGAGGAGGTTGAAGTCATTGTTGCGCCTACAGTACCTGATGTCCCTGATACTGACACTTCCTCAACCGAAGAGGCGCCGACCTTTGTAGAAGTCCAGGCAGTCACAGTCAAAGAATCCAGCGTTGATACAATTACTGAAAAGCCAGAACTCGAAGTTTTCACAGACAAACCCAAACTGCTGCGGCCAGATACTGAGGGCCATGATGAGGTTGACATTTTAGAGGAGAAACACATTGGTGCCACTGATGCTGCGACAACAACGGCACCAGCAGTTGGTATCGAAGAAGATCTTATTGTGGATGAAGTCATGGTCGCTACCACAACGACTGCCGCTCCGGTCCTCACTTCATCTGTAGGTTCAGACCACAGCAGCAGCATTGTGCTGTCACCTGAGAAGGACTCGCCTTTCACTCGAGTGTCGGATTCAGTTCCAGACGACGAGGAACCGGTTCACGAGCACCCAGACCATGAAGACGGTGATGAAGTTCCTGTAATCGATCTGACTTCAGATGTTCCTCATTTGACGCCATCGGTGGTTGTTGGGAACAAAACGGAAAGCGCTCAAACAGATGCTGTCGGAGGGTCACCAGGCACTTCACCACAGGATGAAGACTTAGGTACCACTTCGATGAATACTTCGGAAAGGGAACTAGGTAGTGACATCATCCAAACAGCTACTTCCTCACTTCAGGAAGTCAACAACAACACCCCTGCTACAGAGCTCCAACTGTTCGAGCACGATTTTTCTGACATGCCCAGCATCGACGTCAGCTTTGATGTATTTCAGTATGGGGGTGTTGCGACTGAAGGTGACAGCAGTGGCTTCTACAGTGGGGCTCACGGGTCAGACCTGGACGCCATTGCATTACCAACCCTACCTGGACGGGCCCTAACGGTGTTTTTCAGCCTCAGGGTGACCAACATGGCGTTCTCAATGGACCTCTTCAACAAGAGCTCCGCTGAGTACAAAGCCCTGGAGCAACGGTTCCTACAGCTGGTGAGTGCTCAGATAATCTGATCTCAGTGAACGAAAGCTTCTAGAATCATATGTAATGTTCTTCACACATGTCTTTGTCTTCGCCTCGCAGCTGGTCCCGTACCTTCAGTCCAACCTGAACAACTTCAAGAACCTGGAGATCCTCAACTTCAGAAACGGTAGCATCGTGGTGAACAGCAGGATGAGGTTTGGTAAGCCAGTTCCCACGGGGGTCACCAATGTTGTCTACCTCATCCTGGAGGACTTTGCTAACACTGCCTACCAGACCATGAACCTGGCCATCGACAAGTACTCACTGGATGTCGAATCAGGTAGGACTGATCTGAAGTGGAGTTAGACTTTAAAGCTTGTTGAAGGACAGAAAGTCCATTTCAGTTTTTGTTCCTGTTGAGAACCGGTTGGTTGTTTGTTCAACAGTGTAAGTAGTAGAGATGGACGTTGTGTGACCTTGTTCTTAAAGTCTTCGTGGAGAGGCCTGTGTGGATGGTTGGGTCCTGGATTTATATCTTATACCCACCGTCAGTGGTGGCTTCTTTTCATTATAAATGGCCTCAGGAACCACTCATTTGAATACATTAGTTACTAAGTGGCACAAGGAGTGATTTAAGAGAATTCACTGTGTCCAGAATTTAGTCCTAGCTACGTAAAGAGTCACAAAATCGAGGGCTGTCACAAACGTTTATAGAAATACTAAAAGAAATACCTGAACTCTGGAGTTGGATTATTCTTTTATCATCAATTATTTAGCATTAAAGAGACTTTTGTGATTGTATTTTATTTAATTTATTGTTTATTTTTGCAGCAACAGCGCACAATTAAAAGTAATCACACCACAGTTAGCTAGGAGCTAATTATCAGCTGTCGTCCCTGTGCAGGTTGACAAAAGCAACCAACAAACGGCAAATACATAAACGTCCGCCAGTGTGAGATAATAAGTCGACTCATTATGATAAATCTAACATGATCGCTGGTGGCTTCCTGCTTCCTGAGTCTCTGGCGTTTGTGGGTATGGAGTTCACCATCCTCTCCTCCTTAAAGGCCGTCTTTCTGAACCCAGGTACCCGGCCACCCTCGCAGATACTCGAGTCCTGCCGGCACCGCCCCTGCCGGGATTGACCAGGAGTCCTCTAAGAGGAGGAGATGCCACATTATGAATACTTTGAAACACCAGGAATGCATCAGACTGAAATAAGAAGCTGTCAGAATGATTTTGACGATCACGATGATGATCCCTTTGTTTTGCTTTGTGGAGGCTTTGAAGTATGACGTCGACTGAATACACCAATGACCTAGTGGACACTAACGGTCCTGTCACCACGAGCTTCAGACGGTGTTTTAGTTCTGGACACTGAGCTGTCATAAGACCTTTCCCGCTCAGCTGTTGAATCCTGGGTGTGTGCAGGGTAACTCCTGTCAGGACTCTCATCTAATACCTGAGATAATCTGTCTGGGAGGAACGTGAGCAGCAGCACACACACCGACTCACACTGATGAATCGACACGGCCGCTGCTTATGTCCGTCTGTCCCCGAGTCTTTCTGTCCACTGTGGCTCTTCATGTCTGCCTTGTGTCCGTGTGTGGAATGTAACTAAGTACGTTTACTCAAGTACTGCACTGAAGTACAAATTTACTGTCCTGGTACTTTAGTCTTTTCATGCCACTTTCTCCCCCGACTGCACCACGTCTCAAAGGGAAATATTGTGTTTTTACTCAGTTACATTCATCTGACAGCTGCAGTTACTTTTTAACACAAAAAACATACAAAGAGATTATAAAATATGATGTTGTGTTACGAATTAAACTGCACAAATGTTTTAAATCATTCATTTTGTAATAATGTGGAGCTTTGGACTGTTAGTTGGACTAAACAAACACTGTGAAGGCGTCACTTTGGCCTCATCGTCACCACATTTCTCACTATTTTCACAATGTTTCCAAACCGATCGATCGATCGATTAATGGAGGAAATAATCAGCTGATTGATCCAGAATGAAAAGAATCATTAGTTCAAATGAAGCTCAACCAGCTCCAACAGTAAAATCCTGCTTTGACATGAACGACTGAGTCACAGTAATCTGATGAGATCAGAGAGAACAGGAGAACAGGAGAACAGTCACAGGGGTCGTTTTGAGGTATTAGTACTTTTCCTGCCATAAAGTACATGAGTACTTCCTCCACCACTGGTACAAACGTGTTTCAGCAGTTTTTAAACATGCATGAAGTTTTTCTTTTCTGCCTTATCGTCACTGTTTTAATCTAAATCTCTTCCTGATATTAACCTTCGATCTGGATCTGAACGTTGTCTCGATACTGATCTCAAGCATTTGCTTTCCCTCCTGCTGTCAAAGTGAGGTGGAGAATGGGTTGTGCTTCCCAGCAGGATGATTTCTGGAGCTAAGACGAGGCTGTAACGTGAGATTTACTGTCATTTCGTCCAGTGTGTACATCTCTGCTGAGCTGCAGCGCTTTAATCTGTCTGAGCCAATCAGAGAAGCTCCTGACAGCCCGATAACCCTAATCTACACGGTGAGTCACTGCGATCAGGACTCACTGTGGACGTGATAATCAGTTTATTCCTCTCATCTTTACTGCGCTCTGCAGACACGTTTTCCATTGCACAAGCACATGGTCACCCATACTGGACTCTGTCGAGGCTGTGGTGCTGGATCTGGACCGTAAAGTCAGCACTAACAACCAGAGCCCAGAAACAAGAAACAACTCTACGAAACCTATTACAAACGCAAAGACACATTCTTCTCCTGCTGCCTCCATCGTGTCCTTGTCTTCGAACTTAGTCTTCTTCTGTTTCCGTGCTGTTTCCTCCTCAGGGGACCGAGCAGATCCCTGTAAGTTCCAGGCGTGTAACGAGTTTTCCAGGTGCATGGTCAATCGATGGTCGGGCGAGGCCGAGTGCGTTTGTGACGCCGGGTATCTGAGCGTGGATGGTCTGCCGTGTCAGAGCGTCTGCGAGGTGCAGACCGACTTCTGTCTCAACGACGGCAAATGTGACATCATCCCCGGCAAGGGCGCCATCTGCAGGTCGGAAGAGGTTTTACACTCTGTGGTCTTTTTAAATATCAGGACATCAGTTTGCTTTTCTTTGTGGGAGTAATTAAAGACCCATACTGGTGTCTCTTCAACATCAGAGATTTTTCAAGTCTCAGATGCAACAAAGCAAATGTTTCAAAGCAAGAAACAACCAAATTATGTTTCCTTGTATCTGTTCTCCATGTTTGCTAGCTTAGGGTGTTCTGCTTCCAACCATGCAGTTATCAACTCTTCTTTTATAAACAAAATGTCAAAGATCACCACTGAGCAGGAAGATAATTAGAAGAAAACGAATAAAAATTGAGAACAGTTTTTGAACACATTGGATCAATGACCGAAAAGGATCCGCCTCATCCTGTGACCTTTGCCGCAGGTGTCGCGTTGGCGAGAACTGGTGGTATCGCGGCGAGCACTGCGAGGAGTATGTTTCCGAGCCTCTGGTGGTGGGCATCGCCATCGCTTCGGTGGCTGGTTTCCTCATGGTGGCGGCCGGGATCATCTTCTTTTTGGCGAGGTCGCTGCGGGAGCAGTACGACGAGGAGGACACCGAGGACCCGCTACGGTGAGGACGCCATCTGTCTGATTGTTCAGATTGATTGTTTTGCTTCAGCAGTGAAGAAATATTGGAATCGGTTTGTCAAAAAAAGGTTTTGAGTGAACCTAAACCTGAAGATTTTTCTCTCTTCCAGACGCGGTGACAGTGTGCCGACGCTGGAGCGCGCCACCAAGTTCAACCCCATGTTCGAGAGTGACCCGGTCACCGCCCAGTACTACCGTCGCTATGACGATGAAATGCCACAGTACTACCGCCGCTACGACCCCGACCTCCCCCAGTACAGCAGCTCTGGCAGCGCTGACGGCTCCAAAGACCTCAGCAGCGATGAGATACAACACATTTACCAGAACACCTCGCTCACCAAAGAGGTACGAAATGTTCATGAACACATTTGTATTTTTTTTTTAAATTTCACTGAGATCCGGCTAATAATCTGTAAAAGACAAGACGAGCTGTGTCCTATCTACAGCGGAGTGTCGTCGGCATAGAGGATTATATCAGTCCACCTTCTGAGAGGTTTGTTTGTGCGAGCACGTCCAGGAGGTGTGCGTTTGTGAGATTTGATCATTAGCAGAAGTGATGCTCCTAAATGTTTGTATAAGGCAGCGTGTTCTGCTCCGTCTGGGGGGCAGTTTTATCCAAACAAGTGACAACAAGAGTAAAAAGAAGAATGTCCGACTGAGGAGTGATGATGATGATGAGGTTGATTTCAGTTAAATACTTTATTTTAGTTGATTTCATATTTAAATTGCTAATTCTGTCCGATGAAGTCATAATAATCAGAAATGAAACTGTGGCGAGAGGCCGACCCGACTCGAATCTGGACCACTTCCGATCATGTTCATCAGGAGTCTTAGATCATGAGTCCGAGGAGCTAAAGGAGTCGAGGCTTTGGCTCTAAATCTGTCCTACTTTACTTTCTCCTTCTGCAGAGAGCTTTGGCTTCTGTTTCTGAAGCCACAGGGGGGGTTTAGTGAAATGACTTTGACAGTCGAGTGTTGTGACATTTGTTTGGCTCGGAGGTGTTTTCATCCTCAGCGGGAGGTTTTCTACTACACAGACGAGTGTTTTTACCTGCGGGGCCTCCTCCTCCTCCTCAGTCGACAACTCGTTCACCTGTGACCTCGCTGCCGTGTTACATAAACATGTTTTCCTCTCTCCGACCTCCGACCTCTCTGCAGGAGATCCAGGAGCGTCTCAGGATACTCGAGCTGTGTGCCAGGGATCAACACTTCGCAGACTTTGTGCGACAGACTCAAGTGTGAGTGTTTTAATGTCTGTGTGTAAAGCTGATGTGAGACCAGCTGTGAGTTCGTTATTCACATGGAAAATTAATTTTCAATGTTTATGTTGAAAGATTTACGAGACACATTTTGAAATGATGCAGTTAGTGTTACACAATATGGCCTGAAACTCAAAAAGACGAAAAACAGCAGTTTAGTAATAGTAATTCAAGTAATAATACTGTTTAATAATGAAAATGTCATTACTTACATACATTAACTTTCAAAAGCAAATAAATGAATAACAAATTATTAAAATACAAATTAAAATAATTATAAAACATATTTATAAAGTAATAAATAAAAATGAGTTGTGTTAAAAAAGTAAAATAACAAAAGCTACAATAAAAAATGTGATCATGATAAATAAAAATAATTTAAAATGATGAAACATTTATTATTTTGACTAATTCTTGAATGCACCGCTGTGGCTGCACATGACAAAAACTTCTGTAGTTACAAAACTATGAGAAAATTTGTTAAAATTTCTACTTTTGAGTCTTTTTATTCAATTGGATTTGAATTTATTATATTTTTATCCTGATAACTTGGCACCAACGGGCCTCCATAGAGCAAACTGAGGGCCTTCTTTATGACTGTTTTTAAATACTCTCCTCCTGCTCTGATTGGCTCTCTCCCTAACCAATCAGAGCTCAGCCTCTCTCTTGTTCCCCTCTTGGGGTGTAGAGCTGAGAGGTGAGCCAGGATTCAGACATCACCTCCACCTGGCAGCCAAACATCCTGTCTGACCGCCGTCTGTCCACCTGAACCAGAGACAACAGATCAGCAGGTCGTTTGAAACGTCCACGTGCTCTTATTTTGAAACACGAGCTGAGACGTTCTCATGTGAATAAAATATTTCTGACTCTCTCGTTAGCGTGGAGACAAACAGACGAACAGTCCGGACGTCAGCCAGCACTGTTCATGTGTTCGGGTTCAAGACTGATTTCACATCAGACATATTTGAGCCGATGTCTTCAGAGTCACTTTAATACATCAGAATAATAAAATATTAGCCCTGGTTTAGAGAGAATAATCATTTTATCAGTGCTAAGAAGAACAGTCTTCATCGCTGTGCTGAACACGGTGCTGAAGAGTCAGAAGCCTCATGAAGTCCAGTTTTACACTGACCCTCCACCAAACTGGTCTTCATCTGAACTTTTAAAAATAGCAGAGAGGTTTGGAGAGCAGCATCAAACAGCAGTTTGACCTAAAAAATGCAAAAAAAAGTGCAGATATACAAACAGTAATCCTCCCTCCTCCCTCCTCCTCGTCTGTTTATGTTTGGGCTTCTTTAACGTTCGAGTTCGGGGTTTTTTCGCGGTTTGGACGTCGCCTGTTTGTACCACATCACTCGCCGGCCAGAAACCTCCAAACTAATCCAATTTTCTCTTGTTTTGTGGAGCAGATTCCTGGAGAGGAGGGGGAGCTCGACCACATAGCGAGTCCTGAGCCGGTGACCTCGAGGTACGAATATCGTGTGTCTGATTTCTCCTTCTGACTTCTGGTTGTTGAGTTTGCTTCCAGGTTTCTGCCTTTGTGAGCTCGTAGCTTCATGTCGACCTCAGAACCAGCTCTCAGACGTCTTTTTATCGTTCAAAAGGTTTCAGGTTACGTGGAAAACTTCGTCAAGTCTGATTTGTCCCAATAACTCGAGCCACGAGTTCTGGAAACATTTCCCCGTCATGTAAACACTACATTACCCATGAGCCTCAGCAGGCGTCGCTATGGCGTCGGGGGCCAAGTCAGAGAAAACTGACTTTTGTTAATCAGCCTGCTGTTTCTTTATTCTTTCACCTGTGTTACGGTGATTTATGGGAACGAATCAGCTTCTAGAGCAGGAACCTTTTTCCAGCCTCGTGTTCCACGCCGGGTCCGGAGGCCGGACGCTCCTCGCCCCTCTTCTAGACTGGCACCTGTTCAGCTGACTGGACCGTGTTGCTCCTGTAACTTGAAGCCTTTTGATCACAGCGTTGATGTTTGTCTTTGGTCTGATGGACGTCCTGATGCTCACCTGTGTTCACACCTGTGTTCGTCCACAGAAACCCGCCTTCGTCTCTGATTCGCCGAGGGAAGAGGAGTTCGTCTCGTGTCGCCTCGCTGCTTGCGATCGACCGGAGGTGACGCTGAAACTCGGGGAGTTTGTTTTCTGAGGACTCTGGGCTGCTGTCTCACTCACCCTGCAGTGAACTTTGACCTCTGCTGGGTCACCTGTTCCTCTCACCTGTAAATACTGTGTTGTCACCGCTTTTCCTTCAGTCTCTGCTGTTTAACTTCCTGTCTCTGCTGAGTACCTCTGTCTCACACTGTCAGATGCACTTCACGGCTTTAGCTTGAACT